>NC_137169.1:72359992-72546920 GCF_951394435.1 Stenella coeruleoalba | reverse complement strand
CAGAGGAGATGACATTGAGCAGAAACTTAAATGATTTGATTAAGGCTTGTCTAGTTCTAGTGAGAGATTACTACAAAAAGAGACCTGGAATTTCCCAGCTTTGAGGAATAGCAAGAAGGTGAATTTGGAGGGATAGTGAAGAGCCAGATTATAATATGCTGAGTGCTAGTAAAATAAAGACTGTGGATTTTTCATTCAAAGTGTTAGGAGAAGTTCTGGAGAGGAGGGAAGTTAAACAGTTGGGTGATGTCATTAAAAGATCCCTCTTGTTACTGTGTGGAAAAATATGGCAAAAGAGCAAGAACAGAAGCAGAGAAACCTCTGAGGTGATATTGCAATAGTCCAGGCCAGAGGAGATGATGGTTTGCACTTAAGTTTACAAATGGGGAGAATTTGCTCAGAACATGGATCCTCAAGGTGAGAAATAAAAATAATCTTCCAGAATAGAAACAAGTACAAATTCATGGACCCTAGAAATAACATAGTTATTTTAGAAAAATTGTACATTAAAATCTTGCACAGTTTAAATAATTCTCTTCTATTTGTTTTATAATAAAGTGCCTAAAATAAAATGATGTTTGTTGGTGCTTTTTTTTTTTTTTTTTGCGGTATGCGGGCCTCTCCCTGTTGTGGCCTCTCCCGTTGCAGAGCACAGGCTCCGGACATGCAGGCTCAGCGGCCATGGCTCACGGGCCCAGCCGCTCCACGGCATGTGGGATCTTCCCGGACCGGGGCACGAACCCGTGTCCCCTGCATCGGCAGGCGGACTCTCAACCACTGCGCCATCAGGGGAGCCCTGTTGGTGCTTTTAATGTATGGAGACATGGTTAGAATTTTTCTTACAGCTCTCTAAGTCCAAACTTAATACCATATCTGTAGTCTCTTAATAGAAACGTGAACCAGTTGTGAGATCTGTGAGGATTTTCTAATAATGCTCAACTACAAGGAACAAAATTGGAGGAAATCTTCACTTGTTTTGGGGAGGATAGTTTTTTCCTGGGAAAGTTCTCTTCTTCACCTTGCATAATATATGTGTAAAAATAAGTCATCATTCTAAAAATGTTGTCCAGTAATTTCTTTCTAAGAATGGAATATAAGTAATAGAGGTAGCCAGGAATAAGGTTTTTGTTATTTTTTTAAAAATATGGCTTATAGCACATAAAAATAAAATTATAGCACAGAAAAATAAAATTATTTAATGTAGGTAAAATTAGCAATAAACAGGTATGCCTTTTACACTATTTTTCATGCAAATAAATTGAACACCTCTCCCAATATAAAATGTAGAAATATTTTCCCAGTGTGAGGAAGACATTAACTGTGTTTTAAAATATGTAACAATATGTGAACTTCTGATTGTTAGCAAGACTTAATATGGCAAGATCTATTTCTACATTCATAAACATATAACCTGCTCTCATTCAATAATTTATATTTTTATGTTAAATTTTTCTAAGTAAGAAAAACTCACTTCCTTTCACTGAATATATATATATATATATATATATATATATATATATATTTTTTTTATTTGAAATACTTCATTAATAAAACATTCCTTCTTAAGAGAACTAGTTTTGTGATGCTCTTTTTTGAAAATAACAGTTAGAAACTATGTTTTTTTAAACATAATATTATACACCAATTGACCTCAATACTGAAAAAAGACTTTACATATAAATGCTCTGCATGAAAAGAGGCAGTAAAGATAGTCATAAAAGGTGATGCTATAATTTTCCAATGAAAAGCTACTTTAGTATAGTATACTTCAGTATCAGGTAATTATAACTGAAATAAGAATTTCAGCAATCAGAAACTCCTTTATAATCTGCACATAGATTATGAAATAATCAAATAAATAATATTATACCATTTAGCCTCACCTGTCAGTGTAATTCACTAAGAGTGTTCTGATAATAAATTAATGACTTTCATATTTAATGAGTTCATTACAATTGTCATTAATGTAATACTGAAATTCATAGTGAAATATAAATTAATTTAAGTAAGAGATCTATATTGTACAATTAACCACTTATTGCTACAGAAAGTACACTCATACAGTGTCTGTTGTCATTTCTTCTGCTACAATAAATAGTTCACATCTTTACTTAAATAAAAAAGTACATATCATTTCAAAGTTCAATATATTTCTGCTACTAATTTCTTGTGTCCCAGCCCTATACTCTTATTTTTTTCAAATATCCATATCTTCTTTCTCCAAAAATACCTTTTACTCTCTTATTTATAGAGCATTTAGGTCTATATAATCATGTGGCTTTCACTATTAATTGTGCCTTTTATCATGCCTTTCACCATACATAGGATATTGATATATTTAACAGAATTTATTTGCTTTATGCTTATGTCTGTGCTATATTTTAGGTCTTAGACTGTAAACCCCTAGAGGGAAGGGAACATGAAACCTGGAAGGTTTTTAAAAGCTTAGAAAATAATTTTTTAAGGTGATAAATTATTTAATATGTGTATTCTCAAGAATACTATTGACTTTATTTTAATTAGAAGGATAAAATTATGGCATCATTTATTATATAACTCAACTTTACTATTTTATTCTTGATTTATCATGTCTATTCAGCCCTAGATAAAAGATTAACTTCTCTTTTAATAGACTGTTATCCCATCTATGACACACAATGTTATAGCCTATATCAGTTGATATAGTTTAAATTATGTTGCATCAACAAATAACTCCCAAATCTTTGTTCTTGTTCATGTTTAATGCAGTTGGGTCAGAGGTCTTTGGCTCAAATAACCAGATTAGTTAATGTTTTAAAGTTATTTGATTATTCCATCTCAACAACAGTCTTAGAGATTTGCTATGGCAGAAGAAGAAGATTGGAGAATTGAGCACAATTAATTAAATGCTTTATTTTAAGAAAGAATTCCATTCACATTTTATTTGCCAGTACTAATCACATGGCCATACCTAACTTCAAGGAGGCAGGAAAGCACAATTCTCTGTGTACTGAGCAATGGAATAATTGGTCAACAATAGTAACATCAATTTGTCATTTAGTATATTCTGATGACATTATTTGCCCAATAGTTGGGATACAATAATTATTTTTATTGTTTAAAAATTTATTTTACAGAGGCCCAGCTGTGAAGGCCCTGACAAAGGTCAGGACTTGGTACATGAGACATTCCTTCCCGTGCTCATTCAAGTAGTGCTCTGCTTCAGCCGTGTAGCTGACAGGGTTTTAGTGCTCTGGCCGGTGTCAGACCTGAGCCTCTGAGGTGGGAGAGCCAAGGTCAGGACATTGGAACACCAGAGACTTCCTGGGCCCACGTAATATCAAATGACTAAAGCTCTCCCAAAGATCTCCATTTCAATGCTAAGACCCAGCTCCACCCAACAACCAGCAAGCTACAGTGCTTGACACCGTATGCCAAACAACTAGCAAGACAGGTATACAAACCCACCAATTAGCAGTGAGACTGCCTAAAATCATAATAAGTTTGCAGACACCCCAAAGCACACCACCAGACATTGTCCTTCCCACCAGAGAGACAAGATCCAGCCTCATCCACCAGAAAACAGGCATCAATCCCCTCTACCAGGAAGCCTACACAATCCACTGAACCAACATTACCCACTCAGAGCAGACACCAAAAACAACAGGAACGACAAACCTGCAGCCTGCAAAATGGACACCCCAAACACAGTAAGTTAAGTAAAATGAGAAGACAGAGAAATACACAGCAGATTAAGGACAAAAGTAAAACCCACCAGACCAAACAAATGAAGAGGAAATAGGCAGTCTACCTGAAAAACAATTCAGAGTCATGATAGTAAAGATGATCCAAAATCTTGAAAATATAATGGAGAAAATACAAGAAACATTTAACAAGGATCTTGAAGAAGTAAAGAGCAAACAAAAAATGATGAACAACAAAATAAATAAAATTAAAAATTCTCTAGAAGAAATCAATAGCATAATAAATGAGGCAGAGGAACGGATAAGTGACGTGGAAGATAAAATAGTAGAAATAACAACTGCAGAGCAGAATAAAGAAAAAAGAATGAAAAGAATTGAGGACAATCTCAGAGACCTCTGGGGCAACATTAAATGTGCCAACATTTGAATTATAGGGGTCCCAGAAGAAGAAGAGAAAAAAGACGGGGCTAAAAAAATATTTGAAGAGATTATAGTTGAAAACTTCCCTAATATGAGTAAGGAAAGATGCAATCAAGTCCAGGAAGCAGAGTCCCATAGAGGATAAATCCAAGGAGAAACATGCCAAGACACATATTAATCAAACTATCAAAAATTAATTACAAAGAAAAAATATTAAAAGCAGCAAAGGAAAAGCAACAATTAACATACAAAGGAATCCCCATAAGGTTAAAAGCTGATCTTTCAGCAGAAAATCTGCAAGCCTGAAGGGACTGGCAGGACATATTTAAAGTGATGAAAGGGAAAAAAACACAACCAAGATTACTCCACCCAGCAAGAATCTCATTCAGATTTGATGGAGACATTAAAACCTTTACAGACAAGCAAAAGTTAAGAGAATTCAACACCAGCAAACCACCACTACAACAAATGCTAAAGAAACATCTCTAGGCAGTAAACAGAAAAAAGAAAGAGACCTACAATAACAAGACAATTTAAAAAAATGGTAATAGGAACATACATATCAATAATAACCTTGAATGTAAATGGATTAAATGTCCCAACCAAAAGACACAGATGGGCTGAATGGATACAAAAACAAGACCCAAATATATGCTGTCTACAAGAGACCCACTTCAGACCTAGGAAAACATACAGACTGAAAGTGAAGGGATGGAAAAAGATATTCCATGCAAATGGAAATGAAAAGAAAGCCAGGATAACAATACTCATATCAGATAAAATGGACTTTAAAATAAAGAATGTTACAAAAGACAAGAAAGGACAGTACATAATGATCAAGGGATCAATCCGAGAAGATATAATAATTATAAATATATACGCACCCATTGTAGGAGCACCTCAATACATAAGGCAAATGCTAACAGCCATAAAAGGGGAAATCGAAAGTAACACAATCATATTAGGGGACTTTAACACCCTACTTTCACCAATGGACAGATCATCCAAAATGAAAACAAATAAGGAAGCACAAGCTTTAAATGATATATTAAACAAGATGGACTTAATTGATATTTATAGGATATTCCATCCAAAACAGCAGATTACACTTTCTTCTCAAGTGCTCATGGAACATTCTCCAGGATAGATCATATCTTGGGTCACAAATCAAGCCGTGGTAAATTTAAGAAAATTGAAATTTTATCAAGTATCCTTTCTGACCACAACGCTATGAGGCTAGATATCAATTACAGGAAAATATCTGTAAAAAATACAAACACATGGAGGCTAAACAATACTCTACTAAATAACCAAGAGATCACTGAAGAAATCAAAGAGGAAATCAAAAAATACCTAGAAACAAATGACAATGAAAACACAATGACCCAAAACGTATGGGGTGCAGCAAAAGCAGTACAAAGAGGGAACTTTATAGCAATACAATCCTGCCTCAAGAAACAAGAAACATCTCAAATAAACAAACTAAACTTACACCTAAAGCAATTACAGAAAGAAGAACAAAACCCCCCAAAGTTAGCAGAGGGAAAGAAATCATAAACATCAGATCAGAAATAAATGAAAAAGCAATGAAGGAAATGATAGCAAAGATCAAGAAAACTAAAAGATGGTTCTTTGAGAAGATAAGCAAAATTGATAAACCATTAGCCAGACTCATCAAGAAATAAAGGGAGCAGACTCAAATCAATAGAATTAGAAATGAAAAAGGAGAAGTAACAAATGACACTGCAGAAATACAAAGGATCATGAGAGATTACTACAAGCAAGTATATGCTAATAAAATGTACAACCTGGGGGCTTCCCTGGTGGAGCAGTGGTTGAGAGTCCGCCTGCCGATGCAGGGGACATGGGTTTGTGTCCCAGTCTAGGAAGATCCCACATACCAAGGAGCAACTGGGCCCGTGAGCCATGGCTGCTGAGCCTGCGCGTCTGGAGCCTGTGCTCTGCAACGAGAGAGGCCACAACAGTGAGAGGCCCGCATACCGCAAAAAAAAAAAAAAAAAAAAAGTACAACCTGCAAGAAATGGGTAAATTCTTAGAAAAGCACAACTTTCTGAGACAGAACCAGGAAGAAATAGAAAATATAAACAGACCAATCACAAGCTCTGAAATTGTACCTGTGATTAAAAATATTCCAACAAACAGTAGCCCAGGACCAGATGGCTTCAGAGGTGAATTCTATCAAACATTTAGAGAAGAGCTAATGCCTATCCTTCTCAAACTCTTCCAAAATATAGCAGAGAAAGGAACACTCCCAAACTCATTCTATGAGGCCAGCATCACCCTGATACCAAAACCAGAAAAAAATGCCACCCAAAAACTACTAGCCAATATCACTGATGAACATAGATGTAAAAATCCTGAACAAAATACTAGTAAACAGAATCCAACAGCACATTAAAAGGATCATATTCCATGATCAAGTGGGGTTTATCCCAGGAATGCAAGGATTCTTCAATATACACAAGTCAATCAATGTGATAAACCATATCAACAAATTGAAGGAGAAAAACCATATGATCATCTCAATAGATGCAGAAAAAGCTTTTGAAAATATTCAGCACCCACATATGAAAAAAACCCTCTAGAAAATAGGCATAGAGGGAACTTACCTCAACATAATAAAGGCCATAATTATCACAAACTCACAGCCATCATCATTCTCAATGGTGATAAACTGAAACCGTTTCCACTAAGATCAGGAACAAGACAAGGTTGCCGACTCTCACCACCTTTATTGAACATAGTTTTGGAAGTTTTAGCCACAGTAATCAGAGAAGAAACAGAAATAAAAGGAATCTAAATCTGAAAAGAAGTAAAAGTGTCACTATTTGCATATGACATGATACTATACATAGAGAATCCTAAAGATGCTACCAGAGAACTACTAAAGCTAATCAATGAATTTGGTAAAGTAGCAAGAAACAAAATTAATGCACGGAAATCTCTTTCATTCTTATACACTAATGATGAAATATCTGAAAGAGAAATTAAGGAAACACTCCCATTTACCATTGCAACAAAAAGAATAAAATACCTAGGAATGAACCTACCTAAGGAGACAAAAGACCTGTATGCAGAAAATTATAAGAAACTGATGAAAGAAACTAAAGATGATACACACAGATGGAGAGATATACCATGTCCTTGGATTGGAAGAATCAACATTGCGAGAATGACTATACTACCAAAAGCAATCTACAGATCCAATGTAATCCCTATCAAATTACCAATGGCATTTTTTACAGAACTAGAACAAAAAAAAATCTTAAAATTTGTAAGGAGACACAAAAAAACCCCAAATAGCCAAAGCAATCTTGAAGGAAAAAATCAGATCTGGAGGGATCAAACTCCCTGACTTCAGATTATACTATAAAGCTACAGTAATCAGGACAATATGGTACTGCAGAAAAACAGAAATATAGGTCAATGGAACAAGACAGAAAGCCCAGAGATAAACCCATGCACCTATGGTCAACTAATCTTTGACAAAGGAGGCAAGGATATACAATGGAGAAAATACAGTCTCTTCAATATGTGGTGCTGGGAAAACTGGACAGCTACATGCAAAAGATTGAAATTAGAACACCCCCTAAAACCGTACACAAAAATAAACTCAAAATGTATTAAAGACCTAAATGTAAGACCGGACACTATAAAACTCTTAGAGGCAAACATAGGAAGAACACTATTTGACATAAATCACAGCAAGATCTTTTTTGACCCACCTCCTAAAGTAATGGAAATAAAAAGAAAAATAAACAAGTGGGACATAATGAAACTTAAAAGCTTTTGCACAGGAAAGGAAACTATAAACAAGATGAAAAGACAACTCTTGGGAGAAAATATTTCCCAACGAATAAATGGACAAAGGATTAATCTCCAAAATATACAAGCAGCTCATGCAGCTCAATATCAAAAAAAACCAAACAAGCCAATCCAAAAATGGGCAGAAGACCTAAATAGACCTTTCTTCAAAGAAGATATACAGATTGACAACAAGCACGTGAAAGTTTGCTCAACATCACTAATCATTTGAGAAATGCAAGTCAAAGCTACAATGACGTATCACCTCACACCAGTCAGAATGGCCATCATCAAAAAATCTACAAACAATAAACGCTGGAGAGGGTGTGGAGAAGAGGGAACCCTCTTGCACTGTTGGTGGGAATGTAAATTGATATAGCCACTATGGAGAACAGTATGGAGGTTCCTCAAAAAACTAAAAGAACTACCATACAACCCAGCAATCCCACTACTGGACATATACCCTGAGAAAACCATAATTGAAAAAGATTCATGTACCACAATGTTCATGACAGCTCTATTTACAATAGCCAGGACATGGAAGTAATCTAAGTGTCCATCAACAGATGAATAGATAAAGAAGATGTGGCACATATATACAGTGGAATATTACTCAGCCATGAAAAGAAATGAAATTGAGTTATTTGTAGTGAGGTGAATGGACCTAGAGACTGACATACAGAGTGAAGTAAGTCAGAAAGAGAAAAACAAATACCATATGCTAACACATATATATGGAATCTAAAAAAAAAAAAAAAAAAAAAAAAAACTACTTCTGAAGAACCTAGGGGCAGCACAGGAATAAAGATGTAGACATAGAGGATGGACTTGAGGGCATGGGGAGGGGGACGGGTAAACTGGGATGAAGTGAGGGAGTGGCATGGACATATATACACTACCAAACATAAACTAGATAGCTAGTGGGAAGCAGCTGCATAGCACGGATAGATCAGCTCGGTGCTTTGTGTCCACCTAGAGGGGTGGGATAGGGAGGGTGGGAGGGAGACGCACGAGGGAAGAGATATACGGATGTATGGCTGATTCACTTTGTTATAGAGCAGAAGCTAGCACACCGTTGTAAAGGAATTATTCTCCAATAAAGATGTTAAAAAAAATTTTACAAGAAAATGTATGTTCTATTTATAAAGATAGAAATCCCTTTCAGTATTCTTCCATATTCTATAATATTTGTCCTTTTGAAGATTAATATTTTTAGTATTTAAGTTCCATCAATTACAGAGAAAAAGCTTTAAAATTAGTTACTTTTTGTAAACAGTAATATTACTATTCATTCATACATTACAGTTGAGAACACTTACATTTTGAAAGACTAATGAATTTGATCAAGGGCTTACAGCTTAGACTTTGAACCCAAGCCTATTAAATGTTCAATTGTTAAATAATATATGTTCTCTGGTTTAAGTTTTAGCCCATCTTCTAAAGTTTAGGTAAAATTTTATCTCTTCTGTAAGGCTTCCTGAACTTTTAGTCCTCAATGATCAGTCTTTTCCCTTGGCTTTTCAAATGTTTGTGTAAGTACACATTTTAATTTTATCAATGCTAGCATTTTTGCACTAACATTTATTAAATTGAATTCAACCCAGTTGTGGGGGGAATATGTTTATTAAATTAATTATAAGTTAAGTTCATATCTCTGGTTTCAACCTTAACTCTCACTGCTAATTTATTGTAGAATGGCTGTCATCCATTTTTTCAGCAAATATACAATTCTCTTCATGATTCGCTGCAGCAAAATCATTATCCAATGACTTTTATATATGACCCCCCTGTGTGTATGGGCACAAACATTAGGATATGGATATTAATATGGATATTAATAGCATCTGAGTCCCAATTGAAACATCAGAATGTGCACTGGGATAATGGAATCATAACACTGAGTAGAGCTGCTAGTTCCTCTTTTCCAGTGACTCCCACCTCAACTCCACTTTGACCCACAGTCACCCAAGCACTTATCCTGAGGATTGTCCACTTCTGAATTCATAAATTTAGATATCTCACTCTCCGAGCACAACCTCCTACCCATCTAGATCTCTTGCAGTTCTCTCCCCATGCTTGCCCATGTAAATTACTACGATTTCCAGATATTGACCCCTATCCTTTCTTCCCACCTATCACTATTTTCCTGTTTTCACTTCCTTCCTACCTGACTTGTATTCCATGGTCCACTATTTCTACCTTCATTAATTACTTATATTTCATGTTAACTCAACAGGTTCACAGCTGAAGAAAATTCACTCTTCTTCCTATGTTCCAGTAAATGGCATTACTATTCATTCTGTTGTCCTGAAACCTATGGGACATTCCTGAATGTTCCCTCTCCCTCATTTCACACAGCTAATCATTTACCCAGTTGATTTTATCTCCTACATATCTTTCAAATCCATCTTTACCTTCCTGCTATTATTACCCTAGCTGAGCCCTACATCATAACCTATGCAGATTGCTGCAACAGCTTTCTGACTGGTTTCCCTATTTTCAGTCTTGTCTCTCTCCAGGTAATTCTCCAGACTGAAGTAAGATTGACCTTTCGAAACTACAAATCTGATCATGTTAAATTCTTACGCAAAATCCTAATGACTTCCCACTGTCCTTCGATAAATTTGAAATTCTTCAGCATGGTTTGTCAGCCCTCTCAAGATTTTGAAGAGTTTACTTCATAAGCTAGTGTCCTTCTAATCCACACAACCTACTTAATTTCCAGGCTTGAGACCTATTGAATTTCCAGTCTCTCTAAATTGCTGTGATTTTTAAAAAAATATTTTTAAGGTCATACCATGTATAGTTGTTTCCTAAAACAAGAATATTTCCTTTATCCTTTTATTTTTCCTCTACTCTGTCCTTTCGAATTCCATGTCCCTAATTAGTTCTCCTCCTTAAAATCTTAGCACAGATTTGTTTCCACTTCTTTAGATCCTTAAGTCTGATTTAGATGCCCCTCTCATATGTTTTAATGAACACTAAATCTCCCCAAGGACTTTGCATGGAATTATATTTGCTGGTTTTTCTAATCACCCCTTCCACCATTCACCCTGGGAATGGTCCCAACCTACTCTCCATGCATCTATTCCAATAAATTTTCCATTAAACTATCTTCATCTATTTTTGTATTTCAAGATGAAATTCCTGTGCTACCTCCAAACCCATTTTCTGAAATAATGTTTAAAAGGTGCTTTAAATATTTTAGATCCCATAGGAAATATATTATATAAAATTTAAAAGTATATATAAAGCTCATCTTTGAAGAATACTTCCTCTGTAAAAAATACTTGAATGACAGAATCACAAAAAAAATACAGTTCTCTTTTTCTCCAATTAAAGATATCCAATTATGTTGTAAAATTGCAAGTGCTGTTAAGGTACAAAATATTCATTTTGATTAGAAGGGGTTAATGGGATATTTTTATACCAAGTTATAAAGTCACTTAGAAGAAGGACATTTTAAGGTTCTGTTTTACTGTCAGTGACATCCATTTCAATTTTGCTTAGCTTACAAATTGAAACAAAAAGGAAAGTTTTTTTTTTTTTTCCTAATTGCTCACATTGCAAAGTTTGGAATATGAAAAGTCAAGCTGTGTTCTCTCTGGTTCAATATCACCTCAAGTAATAAAGTTTCTGTAATTAGCACTTTACTGACAGTTCGGGTGATGATGCATAAGGCAGAATGGAAGCCAGCTCTCTCTTCCATAGTGTAATATTGTAGCATAGCTAAAGGAAGTGTAAATTTTGAAAGAAAAGAGCAGATATTTCTTGAAGACACCCAGGGAGCTAATATGCTGAATAAGAAGCTGACATTTTTTATGTAGTTAACTTTTCTGAGTACATCTAAACCACAACTGCAACTCATGGCTATCAGAGTTTTACTCTTAGGAAATGGAGCTTGAATCTTTTGAGTTCTTATAACTATGCAAATCTTCACACTATATGTTTGATGATTTGTAATTTGTATATGCTTTATAGTTTTTTCCAAATTAACCTGGATCAATTTAACTAACATGAAAATATTTCTGAAAGTCTGCACCACCTCTATGAAACTGGGCAATTGCCAAGCAAATTTGTGTCCTTTTCCATCCCTTTATGGAGATAAAGAGAATAATTCTATGTTTACAAAATCAATGCAGCAGAATATATGCTTAAATATAAACTAAGAAGGTCTGTGAAAAATATTTGGAAATTGACTATTTTTACTCATACTTTCCTGATCTAATTTTAATCTACATACATTATCATAAGAACTCTGTGTAGAATTCACTCCAAAACAGATGACACAGTCCCTCAAACTTCCCCCAATGTATTCTTACTCTAGGTTAATTATCTTTTATCTGTCTATCCATGGCACTTTATAATAACACTGACCTGACTGATATCCTGGGGGTCCTAAAATTTCATTTGACTTTCAATCTCTCCTCTCTTCATTAGATGACATCTGCAAAACTGGCTTTCAAGCTCCAAAGAAGACCTTTGTGAAATTCAGAACCATGATGGACTTGAAATATCTCATGGAGACATTACTGGCCAGTCAAAGGCTTCGCTGGCTCTTTTTGAGACTCATTTATGTTAAAGTGCAAATCTTCATTGTTGCATAGTATTCCAGGGAGCATATATAACATTCATACACTATTTATTTAAACTTCTCATAAAATGTAGAATAATACACCTACTAGAAAAATAAATTCTTCAAAATTAAGTAGAGTCTTACAGAGAAGTGTGGAAATATTATGCTCAGAAACTTAGTGCAGTGTGGAACATACCAGAGTCACAAGAAAGCCACTTTAAGTTGATTTGGCAAGCTTTAGCAATTTGCTGTTCTGAAGTATTTCCAATACAAGTGTTTCTTCCTTTTAGCCAAAGAAATAAGTCAGGCTTAGAAAGCTGTGAAAAGTATTTGAAAATTGGTTATTTTTACTCATTCTTTGCTGACCTATTTTTAATTTATATACATTATCATCAGAAATCTGTTTTATAATTCACTCCAAAATATTCATTCTGAGAACTCAGCTCACTTCTCTCTCTTGGTCTAGTTATTTTCAATGTCTATTTAAGCAAGCCTGCTAAATCACTTATCAATGTTATGTCCTGTCCAACACATATATCATAGTAGGAAAACACATACATTTGAAGCTTAAATTTCTGTAAAATAAATGTGTTCTGCTTTATCAATTTTTGAAAGCTCAAATTGCAAATAAAACCTTTTGACTTAGAAGGAGCTTAGCTTTTTTTTTTTTTTTTTCCTGCTCTCTAGTAAATTTTTCATGTAGATATCTCAGAAGGAATTACAAATAGAAGGTTAATTTTGATAAAATTTTCCAAGACTTAGGTTTGGAGATCTTTTTTTTTTTTTTTTTTTTTTTTTTTTTGCGGTATGCGGGCTTCTCACTGCTGTGGCCTCTCCCATTGCGGAGCACAGGCTCAGCGGCCCTGGCTCACGGGCCTAGCTGCTCCGCGGCATCTGGGATTTTCCCAGACTGGGGCACGAACCCATGTCCCCTGCATCGACAGGCGGACTCTCAACCACTGCACCACCAGGGAAGCCCTGGAGATCTTTTAAAATTATTTACTTATACAGGTTTAACGTGCTTTAATATAAGCCAATTTTTTGAAAAACTTTAAAGTAATTCAAGGAAGTTATTTATAGCCATATCCAACATTCTGAAGAGTACTGAAGCCAGATTTGGAGAAAGAGTTTTCCTATCTGTTATCTCCTAAGTTACAAAAACACTCTTATAATAATTTTATTTTCTAAGTTAATTAAAAATTGCTTTATAGTGGTGTTGCATATTATCTGAGTTTCTCAAATTTTAGGTATTTTTTGCAGTCCTCAATTACATTATGGAGGCTGGATTATGCACAGATCTTTCTAATGGTTATATATAAAGCGCTTGAAGCCTCTATTATTTTATAATAGGCAATACCTAGATGAATAATGAATTGGACTCATCTTTCTTATGTGACTCTAAAGGTCAAAGCATACCACCTGAATATTTTTATCCTCTATGAATATTTCCATTTAAGAGTTTATTTAAGAGAATTTTAAAATCTTCTCATTATGTCTTAACAGCATGATATCATACTCTACTTTTTTGACTTCTGCATTTGATATGGAGTAAAATTGCATCATATTACCAAAGCACATTCACTTTGTCTTCAATTTAGAAACTTTCCAGAATCAAACTGAGTCAATCTATGCTTTAAAAGTCCCCCACAAAAAGAATCCTACATAAATTACTGTGTGTTTAAAGGTTTCTGATTTTAATCTAATAACTGAAATATCAAAGCTACATTTTAATTTAAGCATTTGGGCATCACTAACAGGTGTTCTCATCAGATTTAGGAACCCTACAGCAAGGTTTATCAGTGTCAAATGCTAAAATCCTAAATTTAGTGCCAGATCCCTTTCAAATAGCATTTACATTTTTCTATCTTAACCTACTTTGAATCCCCTGAGCATTTTGTCTATTTCTATTAGTAGATTTTGCTGATTTTTTTTAACTTTTCAAAGGCTCTTTAAATTATCCTAAAGTCATATATTTACCACGAGAAAGCAGGTGTCTTTTTAGAGTATATTATGCTTAAGTTGCTCATAAAATTAATTTTCTCAGGTTGGAAGAAGGTTTTTAAACTCTAATTTGAAAACTTTAATCTGGCATTCTGAAAGCCCTGTGGCACAGTGGTTGAGAGTCCGCCTGCCGATGCAGGGGACACAGGTTCGTGCCCCGGTCCAGGAAGATCCCACATGCCGCGGAGCGGCTGGGCCCATGAGCCATGGCCAGCCAGCTGAACCTGCGCGTCTGGAGCCTGTGCTCCGCAACGGGAGAGGCCACAACAGTGAGAGGCCCGCGTATCACACACACACACACACACACACAAAAATTAAAATTAAGATTGTTCCAGGAACTGGAATGTATCTTTTTCCATATCCATAATATTTGTGGCTTTCGTACTTTTATGTAATTAGACTGCAATAACATACATTGAACGATAAAATTATACTGCACAAAATTTAATATTTGGTGATTCAGAAGGCACTTTAAGCTATTACATTTTCTTGAAGTCAACATTATGTACTTTATATTTTTTTGTTGTACTGGCAAACATGGATATATTGATTAATAGACATTTCCTGCAGACACAATGTTTTATGAACTGATTTTACTACATCTTTTCTTAACATAAAGATGATCAGAATACAGAGAGACTTCTGTTTATACACATATATACTAGATATTTCTAGCTAAATGGATTTCAGGCATCTTACTTAAATGTTTCTAAAAACAAACTGAGTACTTTGTCCTTAACTCTCCTATTCTTTCATTTTGACCCCACTTTATATTTTCAAATACCTACTCTCCAAACCTCAAAATATCAGGGTAACTCTTAACTGTTTTTCTTTCCTGATTCTCTGAATCTGAATGGTTAGGTGCCTGCTACCTCCTAAAAGACATTTTAATCTATCTTTTTAATTTTATTGCCCACGATCTCTCATCAAAGCTTACTTTGACTAATAATAATAAGAGCTGAAAGGATTGCATGTCTATTATTTTCCAGACTTTAGGTAAAACCCTGAACATTCATTATTTATTTAAATCTTTAAAGCAACCTTTATTTTTATTCTCACTTAAAAGAAGACTACTAAGGGTTAGATATGTTTGATGATTTTCCTGTTTTCAGAGAACTAGATATTGACAGAACCAGAACTGGAAGCTGCTGAAAGTCTCTGTACCTGATACACCTGTGACAATGGCCTTTTCTCTAAATCTAGAAACTGTCACCCACTTACAGTGCTGTCTTACTGCAAAGACAGTCCTCACACTTCCTTCTGTCAAAATTCTATTATTTTCTCAACCCTCAGTAGAAATCTCAGTCTCAACATTTTATCCTCCCAGACTGTCACAGGTATGTCAGCTACACGAGGTGGAGGGTGGGAGTTGAGGTGAGAAAGGAAGGTTTGTGTTAAAGAGTTTGGAGGCCATGCGAAAGGTCAGGACTTTATCCCAAATAAGGGAACAGTTTGCTTGTCGTGGCGGCAGAGTATAGCCTTTAAAAGCAGCTTCCACTTCTGACTCTCAATATCTAGCTCTCTGAAATCAAGCAAGTTACCAAACCTGTCTAACCCTTGGTTAACCCATCTCTAGAATGCAAGTGACAAACCAAAACACTATATTTGCAACATATGTGATAATGATTTAATACCCACATTGAGTAATGAGCTTCTGCAAGTTAGTTAATTTGAAGACCAAACAAATAAAATAATGAGTAAAAAATATTAAATATAAATGACATGCAAATATACAATAAACATGTAAAGTACTTATTTAAATAACTTGTGATAATATTGCTATTTAAATGGGATAAATTTATAAAGATCAGTAGTAATTTGGTTTTCATAAGGATTGTAGAAGTACATGTCAGGTACCCTGTCATGTGTCATTATTAAAAATTGCACCCCCTCCACAATTTCAGCTGCACGCGTCTCTCTCTGACCTACCAAAGTCTTTCTAATTTACTTTCTCTAGTTCCAAACACCTAATGCATTGTTAATGACAGTTAAATTGGAATATTACTGAAGGATATATAGAGTCTATTAAATCTTTTTGGAAATGAATATAACTTTTTATACAGTAATTCCTTTCTTCTGTGTATTCTATACACACACACACACATATACACACACACAACCACATTTTACACTTTTGAATTAGGATCCTGGCTACTGCTCCCACATCATGTAATTTCCTATTACTATTTCTCTTTCTTCCTTACTGTGCATCTTTCATACTGTCCATCTTGCTGTCACTTAAACACACAAAATGCTTTCATTTCTCTGGGTCTTTATATTTTCAATTACTTTGCCTGGAACTGTCTTCCCCCAGTTATTTGTAAAACTCACTCCATTTTATTCAGGTAATTTATTCAATTGTCACCTTCTCAAAGAAGTCTTCACTGAATATCCTATATAAAATTATACCCCTGTTACTCTTAATCCTCCTCCTTAAGTTTATTAACAACTGATATTATTATTATCCAGTTATCTGTTCTCTGTTTCCTTTATTTGAATGTAAGTTTTATAAGGTAACAACAGTGCTTTGGTCAGAGCTGAATCTTTAGCACCTATAACAATGTGTGATGTGTAGTATGTGCTCAATGAATATTTGTTAATCAAATGAGTAAATCCCTAGGCTCTTTTGCTTCTACTGACTGGGATCAAAAGAGAGCACCAGATACCCATCTTCCCTACTAACCCATGCTTACAGACCTGACACCACCATGTGCCTTGAATCCACCAGAATTAATTTCATTTGTCTTTTATCCTGACCTAGTTTCCAAGATATCTCTCACTTCCCAAACTCTAATCCTTATAATGCTCATATACTCCACATTCATTCCCTTTTTCATACTTTTCCATCTTCCAATAGTCTTCCATTGTATTCTCTGGAATTCACAGTTGATCCTTAGAAAAATTCCTTGCATCTACACCTCTTTTCTATTGTTTAATTTGCTCTCTTTATCTAATGAAAACTTGGCTCTCTGTCAAAGGCTCTGGTTTCCCTGCAAGCCTGTCTGATGAAGACTGTTTTCACTCTATCTTTAGAATACCTTTCTATTACTGGACCTGGGTTGGGATAGGTGAATTTTATTGTTTTTCAATGCCATGTCTAAACCATTCCCACTTTCCTCCTCCCTAAAATGTTCTATTTTTGAATATCATGTAATCTAGTTGTACCATCCAGTATCCCTTATTGTTACATTCCCAGACCTATCCTGTTGGTTTCTTGACTTTAACTTTTGGCTCCCTTTCTCACTGACACAAGTTCTATTTTTGTTCTTAGCAATTTCAATATTTCAGGTAAATAATCCTTATGACACCCTAAATTCTCTGACCCTTTCATTCCATCTTCCAATAATCTTGTCCTCCACTTGCTTTGCCTTAGGTACCCTGTCATGTATGATTATCAAAAATTACAACTCCACCATAATTTCAGTTCCATTTTCCGTAATTTCTGACCACCATCTTTCTAATTTACTTTCTGTAGTTCCAAACACCAAAAATTCTTTGATTCCACTGGGAAATCTAATCAATTGCTTCAATCAACTTTTTACTGTCCCTCATCCCTTTGATGTTGCCATTCCTCTCCTTACCCAACCTAAATTCCATGAGTGATCTATAAAATCACCTCTTGATGTGCACCATTAACTGCCTGTCAGGTTTTTATTGTTTCTTCCTATTTGGCAAGACCGCAATTTGGTTAAATCCAGATCACCATTCACTATGCCTACTATTCTGCAGCTAAACATAAGTAGAGAAAATACACAACCATCCTTACTAATAACCACAAACCTGATGGGATCTCTTCATGCTAGTCAGGGAGTCATACTATTCCATTAATTCCTCCACTCTTCTATTTCAGTTTCATATCTTCTTCTCCTTCTTTATAATTACAACATCTCCTCCCCTGTCCTTACTCTCAACTCATGACTGTACACCTAATTTCATGAAGGAAATTGAAATAATAAAAAAGAAAACATCATAGATTCCCACCGTTACATCTGCCCACTTACCACGTGTGAACCCACACTATTTGCTATCTGCCCATCCTGTTGCCTGAGGTGAACTATCTCTACTACTAGCTAAAGCCAATTCTACATGCATTCTAGATTCCAGCAGCTCCTATTTACCCAAAAACTTTTCCCAGCAATTCCCCTTTCTCTTCTCCCAGTTTCTCTGCATCTCTACTGGATCATTCTCATCAGCATACAAACAAGCATCTGAATACATTTTTCTCTTCTATCTTTACTACTCTTGTCTGGGCTCCATTACCTCTTTCCAGGATTACTGCAATGGCTTACTGATGGGTCTTCCTACATCTACCTGCTCCTTGTCCCCCATACAATCTGTTCCCATCATAGTGGTCAGAGAGAACTTTTTAAAACATAGCTCAAGTCATAATGAATGCCCTCTCTTCTAAAATCCTCACTGAATCCCCATGTCACTCAGAATAAACCCTCAAGTCCTCACTTGTCATACAAGGTCTTACATCATTTAATCCCCCACTACCACTCTCTGACCTTCTTGCCCACTTCTCTCCTTATGGACCACTCTGCTCCAGCCACAGATGTCTACTGCTCTTCCTTCGATGTGTCTCCCACATTTCCTCACAAGCCTTTTGTATTTGTTATTCCCATACTGGAGGTGATCTTCCACTAAGTTAACTTCACCATTTTATTCAAGTCTTTGCCCATGTCACTTTTTTAACTAGTCTTACCTAAACCATTTTATTTAGAATTGTAGCCACACTCTCACTCCCTATACTCGGTGCCCCTTATCCTGCTCTGCTTCTCCTTTTTCCATAGGTCTTCACACTTTATAACATATCATATAATTTACTTTAACTATTTATATTTTTAAAATACCTGTTTCTACCATTAAATTTTAAGCTCCAGAAGGGCAAGAATCGTTGGCTCTTTAGTTCACTGAAAAATCACAACAACAACACCTGTAAAATATTAGACATGCCATCAATTAATAGTTGTCTAGTGAATAAATATATTTGTGCAAAATATATATGGATAAAAACATTCTGTGCATCCTTGTTTTAACAGGAAAAAATTGGACAATATAAATAATGGAATGGTTAAGGGAGGTTTTACTCATTATGTGGAAATTATGCTATTAAAAAATCTGACATGGAAAAATTCCCAGACTACAAATAAACTTTAAAAAAATAAAATAAAACATAGAATAGGATTACACTGACAAATTAAAAGTATATATGTACATTTCTCTCTCTATATATAAATAGATTTAGAAAGAAACACCACAGTGATTTGCAACAGTGAATACAGTTAGGCAGGGGACGAGGTTTGATGGGATAAAGAGAAAAGGGCAAATGTGGAATTTTTAATTAATTGATATTTTTGAATTTTATTTTATTTTATTTTTTTATACAGCAGGTTCTTATTAGTCATCATTTTATACATATTAGGGTATATATGTCAATCCCAATCTCGCAATTCATCCCACAGCCACTACCACCCACTCCCAGCTTTCCCTCCTTGGTGTCCATATGTTTGTTCTCTACATCTGTGTCTCTGTTTCTTCCTGGCAAGTAACCAGTTCATCTGTATCATTTTTTTTAGATTCTACATATATGTGTTAATATACAATATTTGTTTTTCTCTTTCTGACTTACTTCACTCTGTATGACAGTCTCTATGTCCATCCACATCTCTACAAATGACCCAGTCTTGTTCCTTTTTATGGCTGAGTAATATTCCACTGTATATATGTACCACATCTTATTTATCTACTCATCTGTTGGTGGGCATTTAGGTTGCTTCAGTGACCTGGCTACCATAAATAGTGCTTCAATGAACATTGGGATGAATGTGTCTTTTTGAATTATGGTTTTCTCTGCATATATGCCCAGTAGTGGGATTGCTGGGTCATATGGTAATTCTATTTTTAGTTTTTTAAGGAACCTCCATACTGTTCTCCATAGTTGCTGTATCGATTTACATTCCCACCAGAAATGCAAGAGGGTTCCCTTTTCTCCACACCCTCTCCAGCATTTATTCTTTGCAGATTTTCTGATGATGACTATTCTGAATGATGTGAGGTGATATCTGATTATAGTTTTGATTTGCATTTCTCTAATGATTAATGACGGTGATCAGCTTTTCATGTGCCTCATGGCCATCTATATGTCTTCTTTGGAGAAATGTTTATTTAGGTCTTCTGCCAATTTTTGGATTGGGTTGCTCATTTTTTTAATATTGAGCTGCATGAGCTGTTTATATATTTTGGGATTAATCCTTTATCCGTTGATTTATTTGCAAATATTTTCTCCCATTCTGAGGGTTGTCTTTTCATCTTGTTTATAGTTTCCTCTTTTAAGTTTCATTAGGTCCCATTTGTTTATTTTTGTTTTTATTTCCATTAGTCTAGGAGGTAGGTCAAAAAAGATTTTGCTGTGATTTATGTCAAAGAGTCTTCTTCCTAAGTTTTCCTCAAAGAGTTTTATAGTGTCTGATTTTACTTTTAGGTCTTTAATCCATTTTGAGTTTATTTTTCTGTATGGTGTTAGAGAGTGCTCTAATTTCAATCTTTTACATGTAGCTGTCCAGTTTTCCCAGCACCACTTATTGAAGAGGCTGTCTTTTCTCCATTGTATATTCTTGCCTCCTTTGTCATAGATTAGTTGACCATAGATACATGGGTTTATCTCTGTGTTTCCTATCCTGTTTCATTGATCTAAATTTATGTTTTTGTGCCAGTACCATATTATCTTGATTACGGTAGCTTTGTAGCATAGTCTGAACTCAGGGAACCTGATTCCTCCAGCTCCATTTTTTCCCTCAAGACTCCTTTGGCTATTCGGGGTCTTTTGTGTCTCCATACAAATTTTAAGATTTTTTTGTTCTGGTTCTGTAAAAAATGCCATTGGTAATTTGATAGAGATTGCATTGAATCTGTAGATTGCTTTGGATAGTATAGTCATTATCACAATATTGATTCTTCCAATCCAAGAACATGGTAAATCTCTCCATCTGTTTGTATCATCTTTAATTTCTTTCATCAGTGTCTTATAGACTTCTGCATACAGGTCTTTTGTCTCCTTAACAGGTTTATTCCTAAGTATTTAAATCTTTTTTTGCAATGGTAAATGGGAGTGTTTCCTTAATTTCTCTTTCAGATTTTTCATCATTAGTGTATAGGAATGCCAGAGCTTTCTGTGCATTAATTTTGTATCCTGCAACTTTACCAAATTCATTGATTAGCTCTAGTAATCTGGTGTCATCTTTAGGATTCTCTATATATAGCATCATGTCATCTGCAAACAATGGCAGTTTTACTCCTTCTTTTCCAGTTTGGATTCCTTTTATTTCTTTTTCTTTTCTTATTGCTGTGTCTAAGACTTCCAAAAATATGTTGAATAATAGTGGTGAGAGTGGACATCCTTGTCTTGTTCCTGATCTTAGAGGAAATGCCTTCATTTTTCACCATTGAGAAAGATGTTTGCTGTGGGTTTGTCATATATGACCTTTATTATGTTGAGGTAGGTTTCCTCTATGCTCACTTTCTGCAGAGTTTTAATGATAAATGGGTGTTGAATTATGGCAAAACTTTTTCTGGATCTATTGAGATGATCATATGGTTTTTCTTCTTCAATTTGTTAATATGGTATATCACATTGATTAATTTGCGTATATTGAAGAATCCATGCATCCCTGGGATAAATCCCACTTCATCATGGTGTATGATCCTTTCAATGTGTTGTTGGATTCTGTTTGCTAGTATTTTGTTGAGGATTTTTGCACCTATATTCATCAGTGATATTGTTCTGTCATTTTCTTTTTTTGTAGTATCTCTGTCTGGTTTTGGTATCAAGGTGATGGTGTCCTCGTAGAATGAATTTGGGAGTGTTCCTTCCTCTGCAATTTTTTGGAAAAGTTTGAGAAGGATGAGTGTTAGCTCTTCTTTAAATGTTTGATGGAATTCACCGTTAAACTATCTGGTCTTGGACTTTTGCTTCTTGGAAGATTTTTAATCACAGTTTCAATTTCATTACTTGTGATTGGTCTGTTCATATTTTCTATTTGTTCCTGGTTCAGTCTTGGAAGGTTATACCTTTCTAAGAATTTGTCCATTTCTTCCAGATTGTCCATTTTATTGGCATATAGTTTCTTGTATCAGTCTCTTATGATGTTTTGTATTTCTGTGGTGTCCATTGTAACTTCTCCTTTTTCATTTCTAATTTTATTGATTTGAGTCCTCTCCCTCTTTTTCTTGATGTGCCTGGCTAAAGGTTTATCAATTTTGTTTATCTTCTCAAAGAACCACTTTTTAGTTTTACTGATCTTTGCCATTGTTTTCTTTCTTTCTCTTTCATTTATTTCTGCTCTGATCTTTATGATTTCTTTCCTTCTACTAATTTTGGGTTTTGTTTGTCTTTCTCTAGTTTCTTTAGGTGTAAGGTTAGAGTTTTTATTCGATTTTTCTTGTTTCTTGAGGTAGGATTCTACTGCTATAAACTTCCCTCTTAAAACTGCTTTTGCTGTGTCCCATAGGTTTTGGATAATCCTATTTTTGTTGTCTATTGTCTTTTGGTATTTTTTGATTTCCTCTTTGATTTCTTCAGTGATCTGTTGGTTATTTAGTAACATATTTTTTAGCCTCCATGTGTTTGTGTTTTTTATGTTTTCTTCCCTGTAATTGATTTCTAATCTCATAGTGTTGTGGTCAGAAAAGATGCTTGATATGATTTCAATTTTCTTAAATTTACTGAGGCCTGATTTGTGACACAAGATGTGTTCTATTCTGGAGAATGTTCAGTGTGCACTCAAGAAGAAAGTGTAATCTGCTCTTTTCAGATGGGATGTCCTATAAATATCAATTAAATCTATCTGGTCTATTGTGTCATTTAAAGCTTGTATATCCTTATTAATTTTCTGTCTGGATGATCTATCCATTGGTGTAAGTGAGGTGTTAAAGTTCCACACTATTATTGTGTTACTGTTGATTTCCTCTTTTATAGCTGTTAACATTTGCCTTATGTATTGAGGTGCTGCTATGTTTGGTGCATATATATTTATAATTGTTATATCTTCTTCTTGGATTGATCCCTTTATCATTATGTAGTGTCCTTCCTTGTCTCTTGTAACATTCTTTATTTTAAAACCTATTTTATCTGATATGAATATTGCTACTCCAGTTTTCTTTTGATTTCCATTTGCATGGAATATCTTTTTCCATTGCCTCACTTTCAGTCTGTATGTGTCACTGGGTCTGAAGTGGGTCTCTTGTATACAACATATATACAGGTCTTGTTTGTATCCATTCAGCAAACCTGTGTCTTTTGGTTGGAGCATTTAATCCTTTCACATTTAAGGTATTTAACAATATGTATGTTCCTATTACCATTTTCTTAATTGTTTTGGGTTTGTTTTTGCAGGTCCTTTTTTTCTCTTTTATAAAGCTGGGCCCGTGAGCCATGACCACTGAGCCTGCGCGTCTGGAGCCTGTGCTCTGCAACAGGAGAGGCCACAATAGTGAGAGGCCCATGTACCACCAAAAAAAAAAGAAAAGAAAAAAACATAAACTAGTTATTCAAGAGATACACACCATTCCTGAGATCAGTACCTGAAGAAAATATTCTAGTCTGAGTCTCTCCTTAGTGATGTGTGAGCAGCAACTTTATCACTGTTTTGTAGTAACTTTAATACATTTTATAAAGCTTTTCCTTTTTAAATGTTTTATGGAGACTGTCATAGCTCAGCTTGTCAATACCAAACTTGTAGGTTGTGAGGGCTTGTAAGGGGAGGCTGGCAATAAGTCACCAAACAATATGATCAAGAAACTTGGCTGCTATCATATTAATTCCAAGGGCCATTTTTAGTTGGGACGAAGGGGGAAACTGGGAAATGTTGGTCAAAGGGTACAAAGTTTCAGTTATGCAAGCTGAAAAAATGTTGGAAATTTACTGAACAACATGGATACTACAGTTAATGGTAGGTATTATATTCTTAAAGAGGGTAGATCTTAAATGTTTCCATGACAAACATACACACAAAAGAGCCATATTTATAGTGCCTTAATCTATGGTTTGTTATTTTGTTTTCTGAAAAAGTAGATTCCTTGGTCAAATATTTGAGAAAAAATCTATATCAAACTAAGTGTTTCTTTACATATAAGGACTACTTAGAACCTTTAGTATGCAAATTTGCATTATAAATCTTTAAGAGTGAGATAGGAGCAAAGTTAAGTCTGGGACTCTGTTTTGGAAAGAGCATGTCCTCAGGCTTTTGTTCTATGCAGCACACTTTGGGTGAGTGATATGAATGGTCCCTCCTGTTAAAGGAGTCTCTACAAATAGGGATTTTATTCTTTGTCTGTTTGCTGTCCTTCAATAGGACTATTGAGTGAAAAGCCTTTTCTTGATCCTGTAGCTTGATTTGTAGCTCTATTTTTATATTTATGTTTATGCTGAATCTGATTTTTCTTTGACAATTTCTCTGCCACTTTGGATATTTATCAAGAACTGTTTTTGTTAATCAGTACCTAATATTGCCAGTGCCTAGCACAGTGTTTATCGAATATTTATTGAAAGAAAAACCTAAAAAATATGTTCACAGGAAGAACAAAATTTCATGAAACATTATTTATAATTCTAAGGTATTTTCCATATTCCACAGCTTTCTATGTGTAGAAAGTCAAATGACATTTTGTTGTTGTTGTTTTTTGCTGGAATTATACCTACCCAATGTGTCAATGATCATGCTGGTCAGAAACTCTGATTAGTCACTATAAATTTCTTTAATAATGGTTAAAAATAAATTAATAAAGAGTTTGTTTAATAGAGTAAATCTTCTAAAATATGATATCTGACAAAGAAAATTAAAATATTTCTTTGTGGAAAAAAAAAGTTGAAAAACTAGTTTAACTCTTACTTTACAGAAGAGGAAACTAAGATTAATGGGGTAAAGCAGATTTGTCCACTCTTGCACAAAACTTTTAGCGTAGAGTAGGTATTAAAATTTACATCTTGTGACTTCCATGCAGCAGGGCCTTTTTTTCTAGACCTTTCCCTTTGCAGATTTCATCGTAACGTTTCTCATTCTCCTTGTCTTATCCTTTTTATTTCATTTACATAACATGTGATATTCTTTTGCATATATAAAGGACTCTGCCGTTTCCGAGATGTGAGGCCCTGTGAGCTGGCAGTTGGGAAAGCTGCATTTCCACTCATTTACTGATGGGAGGCACGGCTTCTGACAGAGCTGATTCACAGTGATGGGGCAGACTGGCTGAAAACTGGTAGGAGGACTTTGCAACAGCTCTGGGGCCAAATCAAGGCCACAGGCCGTATGTCTGGTTCCTCTGTCATAAACAGACGACCAAGTGTACACATTCCCAGGTGTAATGTCACTGGGATTTTAGTTGCAAACATATAAACTAATGACATTCAATTATGTTCAGAGGTAATGTTGTCAAAGCCACCAAGGAAACAATTTATTTGTCTTACACAGTATGTGATTCAGAGTGCATTAGTAAGTTTTCATTGCTTAGTTGTTTAATATGCTCCTGAAGAGGTACTTCCGTAGCCTGTTGTATAGGCATGATTCATACACTTATATAACGTGCATAGATATGATGACATGGAGGGTTATTCCAGAATCAGTTTTATGTATATTAAAATCAGCTCATTTCTTTGTAAGCATTGGCCAATTAAAGGAAGAAAGGCAAGGTTTCTCAAACCAGTGAAGTGACACTATCTGTTAACACCAATTGGTGGAAAATTCATGAAAGGCTTAAAATTTTGGCTCCGTGAAACTCTATTCTTGCTAAATGGTATCACATTTTCCCATATAGAGAAAGAACTATCTGATTTACATAAAATGTGGGTATAGAACAAGAAATAATATTTAATATAGAACTTTTATAAATATTAAAGTTATTTAATAATAACTTTACAAGAGACCACATAATGCTTTTATAATGTTCTTGGAAGAAATGTTATAGAAACTAAATGGGCTAATTTCTAGGTTTCCTTATTGACACTATTACTAGTGGTAAAAAGAAACACCAAGAAAATTAAATTGGGGAGGTGAACCATAACTTCACACAACACAGTACAGCAACAAAAATAACAACAACAACAATGTTCCTTTACATTAGCATTTTTATTTACTGTGTGCATAAACATGATTTATGTTCTTTAATTTATGTATATTAAATTCAATACAGAACGGGTGTGTGGAGGCAGCTACAGAGGGAACATATCATTATTATCATTTTTATCATTCTTATTATATAGATCTCAGAACTGAGATTCAGAGAAGTTAAATAATTTATCCCAATAGCATTAGAATCAAAAGTAGATAGGGAGTGAGTTTTCTGACTTCTAGCGTAAAGTGTTTTCTCACAAATGTTACTATCTCCTCTGTCAAGAGAGAAAGGGTCTATTTTGTGAGCAGACACTTAAATAGCAAGGAATATTCAGCTATGCAGATGTTTGTGGGAAGTATTTTCTAGTAGATGAGACCAGTAATGCAGCCTGGGGTCATCGGGGAAGGCTTGTAGGCTACGGTTAAAAATAAAATTTTTTCAAAGTGTGATAAGAAGCCATTAAGAAGTTCTGATTTACTTTTTAAAAGAAAGATCATTCTGCTTTCCTCACAAGTGCAGAGGGTATCCTGAGTGGAAACAGGGAGGGTAGCCAGGGGCTGTCAGCATTACCGAGAGGACTTGCATTGTGATGACAGTGATGAGGGTGCTGCTAAATGATCAATTTGGGATGTATTTTGAAGGCAGAGTTGATTGGGCTTTTAGGTGGTTTGGGTGAACTTGGAGATGTTTTTTGTGAGGAAGAGAGTGAAGTGAGAGATCCAGGCTACCTTCTAAATTTTGGGCTTGAGGATTTGAACAGATGAGATGAAGAAGACTATGAACGTGTTAAATGCAGGACACGAAGGACACGTGGACATGAAGGACATGAAGCTGCCTATGGCTACTGAAGGGGTGTATACTCTGACAAAATTAGGAACAAGGACTTGGCTTTATTCAGGGCTGTGTGTTTAATGCCACTGACTGTCGTAGACTGACCATGATGAGACATGGCCAGAACTGAAAAGCGGGAGACCTGAAACTTAGCTGCAGCTTCTGGAGCAAAGCCCTAGTCGCTCTGGAACTTGTTTTCATTGTTTATAAATGAGAGGTTAAGCCAGACTGATAATGTTAAACTTATACATTCTGGACTCCTTTTAGGAATCTAATGTTTTCAAGTCATTCTCCAGAAAAACAACAGCACATCATATTCAAAATTTCCACACAGAGACTTAAGGATTCCTTGGCCACTAAACATTATCAAACGTTCCTCTAGCTTGAGATGTGTGATTCTATACAATATCAAAATAAGCTCCAAATTATACAAAACAATATATGACTATTGAAATGTGGCAGAGAGCTCTGCAGTAAAATTTACCCAGATATGTGGACTGGTGAAGGCTCTATTCCTTGTAGATGCAACATTAGGAACATTCAGCCTCCTTGTTCATGGCTTAGTGGGCGAAGAATCAAGAACCAAACCGGAGATAACACCCATCCTTTCTGGGCATATATTGATTAGCCAGATCTAATTGTCTAGCGCCTGGTCCTCAACAGCAAATAGAACAGAAAATAGAGGAGAGCATGTTTGGCAGATGTTATATTCCCTTTCTTATATGATTTCTCCTTACGCAGATGTTTTTGTAACTTATGTAGAAACTTTTGGTTAAATATGTGTAGATTTATCTAAATAACAGAATACTATGAAGCTGTCAAAACTTTTGTAAAGATCTTACAAGAGATAAAATTTATGTGAAAAATGAATGTACAGAATAGTGTGGATAGTATGCTGTTTCTCATGTAAGAAAGCAAAAATAAGACTTTATGTCTATATCTGTTTGCATTTGTATAGAAAGTCTCTGAAGGGTAAACTCAGGAAACTAGTAGAAATAATTACCTGGTCATGGTGATGGAGATCATGGATGGGAAAGATAGGAGAACGAGTGAGAATAAGACTTACTCTATATTTTTTGTATTATTTTGATTTTTGAACTATATGAATATAGTGCCAACTCAAACTATTAAAAATTGATAAATGGGGAATAAAAAAAAGTGCTTTCAACCCATGTCTGATCCCCTTTATTTTCAGTGATGAAGGGTATCAAGACACCAGTGGCTATTTCCAGAGCTCCCATTGTTAAAGAATGACAGGATCCGATGGAATAGGATGTCTGTGCATCACCAACCAGTTCAAGCATGGCTTCATTACAGTGTTACATGCATCATGTCATGTGTTATTGCTTACTTAATAAACCTCACTTCATCACACGGATTAACCAAAATAAAGTAGCTAAATATTGTCTGAGATTTCCTGTATATAGGTAAGGTTTCCATCTGTCAGGATGAGAAGTAAAACAAAGTAATAGATTGGTGGATTTTCTGCTCATCTTATTGCATTGCTGATATATAAAACCACAGGATATATAAACCCACAGGAGTTTGGGGGTCAAATTTTGATATGACTTTAAAGTTACAAAATTACTGACCTGCATGAACAAATTTTCCAAGGGAAAATAATTTCTCTTGATAATTTAATTTTGTATACTATTCCAACTTGATATGCATGAAACTCATTATTGTGGTAATATTTTTATTATTCATGCTTTTAGGTTTCAAAGTAAGAACAATATGAAATCATAGTAAAGAGTATAAGATGTTGAACTATACAGATGTGGATTCAATTTCTACCACTATGAGTTGTGATTCTATGGGTTTTTTGCTTAATCTTCCAGAAATTTCACTTCTTCACCTGGAAAATGGGAATAAATTAACTACTTTATTTGGTTGTTGTGAGAATTGAGGTTAAGTATATAAAATACTTAGCACAGTAACTGACATAAAAAACATGTTCTGTAAGTGGTTGCTATTATTACTATTACATATTGGTCAGCTAATCATAATTTAGACAAATTTATTTAGACAAATTTAAATCTACAAAAGAATTCAGAAATGAGTCAGATATTATTTGTTTTACCAAAGTTATGGTGAGACTTTTAAGGAGGATAATTTCTTTTTACTCCATATTATAATCTGTGAAGTTAGAAGGAGTTTCAAGATAAGGAAGGGCAAGGTGAAGCAGCACGAGGTACATATGGAAACAGCATGGGCCAAAGAGTCGAGAAAAACCCTGACATCTGGAAAACATGGATTGTTGTTCAGATTAATTGAGGTATTATTTAGAAATACACATAACATTGTAAGCACATGCTAAATAAGAGTTCCCCTTAGCATTTCACAGTGAAATGAGAGGATAAATAACTTCTATCTGTTTAATGGTTTGATCACTAAGTCAAACCATGATTCTAAACCACAACAACAAAAAAATCTGTCATTTGGGAAATGGTCCATATTTGGAGGAAGTTAGTAGGCAGTAAAAATATGAATAATATGCCATTATAGTTTAATTTTACCATATTATTAAACTTTAATATTTTGTTTTCTAAAATCTTTCCTCAAGGTTTTGAGTTCTATATTATTTTAAACATGTTTTGTCTTTATTTTTAAGCCCAGTATCTCTCAAGGGAAACTTAATTTGTATGTTTCTGATTCTTTTATACTTAACTCACCCAAAAGTTATTTTGTAAGAATTCTTTGATGTCCAGAAAGCCTTATCGGTTTCTTATAATATATTCAAGATCTTTTCCTTTGGAAAATGGAAATCGTGTCTTGCTTAAAGTAAATAAATGAAAATACCCAATTATAGAGGGAAATGTTATGAAATCTCTCCCTCTCTGTCTCTCTTTTTCTTCCTCTTTATAAAATTTCTCTGTTACCACCCTGGTTTCCAGCAATGATCATTTCTGGAAAGCAGATTGGAAAAGCAATTGGAGAATTTAACTTTCTTCAAGTCAGTTCAACTTAATAAACATTTTTTTTTTACCTCTGATGTATGGAGAAATATGCAAATTTCTATAGATGATAGCAATAAAAATGACACAGAAAAATAAATTCAGTGCATATCCTCAAGGAGTTTATATTCTAGTCATAGAGACAGATATACATTAAAGAAATTATAATGTATGGCTGAAAGAGGTAAAAGCAAAGTTGTGTGTAAGTAGTAAAAGAAGGATTGTAAATTGAATCTGAGAAACTGAGAAAGGATTTTCACATAATAAGTACAATTTAAGCCAGCCTTATTAGAATTTCAGGGATTATTAGAATTTCAATGTATAAAGAAGCTGGGGGAGGTATCACTCTCTCAACAAAACCACTTGGGCATAACATACAAGGTGAAGCCAGAACGTGCAGATCTTTGAATGCCAAGATTAGAGCTCGGATTTTATTCTCTAGGTAACAGGGGAATCATTTGAATGTCCTTGAGGAGAATAAGTAATACAAGCACCTTGGGCTTTAGAAAGATAAAGCTGATAGAAATGTGAAGGAGGAAGAAGACATGAGGGAGTCAGAAGTTTCAGAGACCAAGTCTGTGACTACTTCCGTAGTTCAGGCAAGGGCCAATGCGTAAATGAACTATGGTAGCAAAAATGAAATGGTGAGGAACGAAGAGGAGAAATTGATTATGCTTCCTGGATTTTCAGTTAAGGTGTACATTAGTTAGAATATGGATCAAGCTGGCTATAACAAAGGGACCTAAAAGCAGAGCAATTCAAACAAGAGATAATTTGTTTTCTTCTATGAACAGAGGTAGCAGCATGATCCAGCACTGCTCTACCATGTAACTTTACTCTACAAGTTCATGCCCAACGTTGTTGAAATAGTGAACATTGGCTCTCAACCACTCCCTATTCCAGTCTTTGGAAAGAGAATGAGGAAGTTGAAAGCAAGCAGCTTCCTTTTAGAGAAGTGATCCTGAAATTGTAGGCATGGCATCCGTACATATTTATCATGTAACTCCAAGAGAATTTCTATTCAGAGGCTAAAACCTGGTAAATCAGAGTCCAGAAGATTGTTTCTTTATATCTTGTACTTATATCAGTAGTAGTGTTTGAAATTCTTTTTGGTGTTAGAAGTAGTCTATTGATCCCATAGATGGCAAGGTGAATGGAGGCAAAGAGGATGGGAGGAAAAGATAGATAAAGGTCCAGGTAAGGCAATTTTTTCCCTTGTTTTGTGGACTGGCCTTGTCATGAAGGCTCTGAAGCTGAACAATTCCCCTGCCAGAGGTTTCCAGTGCTGAGAGGCGGGGATCCACATGGATCCTAATATATATCAGACTCAGTCATCATACTTACCAACACTGATTTTAAAAATTGTGCAAATATTGATTTAATGCTTGTCATCTGCATGATATCATAAGCTCCATGAGGACAGGGACTTCATCTTTTTTGTTCAACACTGAATTCTTCCAGTGTCTAGCAAAATACCTGATATATTTGGAGAGCCATATATACATACATAGTTTAATGTTATGTGTTGAGAGATTTCAAACCTAAAGAAAAGCTGAAAAAGTAGTAGAAAAATGTACATGTTCATTCACTAATGGTTAATATTTGCCATTTGTTTATTTTTCTTTTTCTCTCTTCCTCCTGGATCCACTGAAAGTAAATTGCAGATGTTATGACACTACCTTTAAATAATTAAGAAAGAAAAAAAGAAGGAAGGAAAGAAGGAAGGCAGACATACCTGCTGGCTATCCTTTCAATTCTTTACATTTACATTTACCAAGTCTTTGGGCTTTATCTTTACTCCCAAAATAACTTAGCCAAAATCATATGAAAAATTTTTGTTTGCTTCATAGAAATTTTTGTAAGACAAACTGAAATCATTTACATGAATGCTATTTCTGAATATTCTACAAAAATAGATTCAATTTCAAGACGATTTAAGGAGTTATTGTAAACCAAATTAATCTTAAAATTAAATTTTAGAAATGAAAGAAATAGTTGTTAGATAAACAAAGAATAGTTGTTAGATAAACAAGAAGAGAAAAATGGAAAGAGCCACAATTTGGATGGAGTAAAAGTGTAATGATATAGCTGTTCTTCACTTTTAGCTTTAAGAACAGTCTTCACTGGGTACTTTTACTTCGCTTTGAGAAGGGTGAATTAAAAATTGAGGCACTGATAAATAGAGGTAAGAAAAATATCATCTTCAGAAGGTTCATCGGATCCAGAGGATTTCTCTCTGCTAGAGGAATAAGTTACCAGCATTTTCATAACATTCATAAATGATCCTAGAAGAAGAGAAAAAGCATCAATAAGCTCAAGACAATACTATAATTAATTAGACTTTAAGAAGTTGGAAGTGGGATTTAAAAAAAAAAGGAGCAGGGCTTCCTTGGTGGTGGTGCAGTGGTTGACAGTCCGCCTGCCGATGCAGGGGACACGGGTTCGTGCCCCAGTCCGGGAAGATCCCACATGCCGTGGAGCGGCTGGGCCCATGAGCCATGGCCGCTGAGCCTGTGCGTCCGGAGCCTGTGCTCCGCAATGGGAGAGGCCACAACAGTGAGAGGCCTGCATACCGCAAAAAAAAAAAAAAAAAAAAAGGAGCAAGACAAAATTCATATTAAGAAATGAATCTATAGTTGGCTTAAGAATCTGCCTGCCAATGCAGGGGACACAGGTTTGGGTCCTGGTCCGGGAAGATCCCACATGCCGCGGAGCAACTAAGTCCGTGTGCCACAACAACTGAGCCTGTGCTCTAGGGCCTGTGAGCCACAACTACTGAGCCCGTGTACTGCAGCTACTAAAGCCTGTGCCCCTAGAACCTATGCTCCACAACAAGAGAAGCCACCACAATGAGAAGCCTGCACACTGCAATGAAGAGTAGCCCCCTCTTGCTGCAACTAGAGAAAGCCCGCATGCAGCAACGAAGACCCAACACAGCCAAAAATAGATAAAATAAAATAAATAATTTTTTTTAAAAAAAACCTACTAATATCCCAGGGACCCAGATCTAGTAAATATCAGTGTAGAGCTAAAAGCTTAATTTTATCTGACTACAAAACAAACACTTTATACTCTACCCTAATATACAACCTCTCATTTACCAAAGCAAATACTTAAAGAAAAGAAGGGGAAATCCTGTGTTGGGAAGGCTCATATATTCTTCCCTCAATTTAAATGAAAACATGATATTGTATATGAGTATTCAATATCAGAATGTTGGCCAATAGATTTGTTAGGGAATGCTACAGTGTATATTTGCCTTATTTCCATTCAGGGCTCAAAAGTTTCACACACATGCATACATATATGAATTGCATATACATATTTTAGCTTTTTAGTTATTCTATTTTACCCTCATTGTAACCTTGCAAAAGAAGTAGTGGAATTCCTAGTTTTCCCATTTGAAGGCAAGGTAACTGAGGAACAGCAAGAGTAAATGATTTGTCCAGTGTCATACAAAATGTTAGCACTGCTGAGAAGATCATACACATCTCTTGACCACCCTTTGTATTATGCAGTTTATTACCTAAGGATTCCAAATTTTCAAGATCTATTATTAATGGAGAGATTAAACTCAATTGAAATTACAAACGATTAATCAGATCTATTGTTATTAGGGAGTTAATCTAATTTTCAAGGTTATAGATCGTATTAACTTTTTCTAAATAAGATGCCTTAAGCTGGATTACCCCTGTCAGACCTGCCCTTTATAGCAGTGGGCAGACCATCACTTCTTTATTCTTTTTTTTTTTTTCTTGTGGTACGCGGGCCTCTCACTGTTGTGGCCTCTCCCATTGAGAAGCACAGGCTCTGGACGCAGGCTCAGCGGCCATGGCTCACGGGCCCAGCCGCTCCGCGGCATGTGGGATCTTCCCGGACTGGGGCACGAACCCGTGTCCCCTGCATCGGCAGGCGGACTCTCAACCACTGTGCCACCAGGGAAGCCCCACGACTTCTTTATTCTAAAGTGTGAAAAAGATATCAGGAGAGAGCAGAGGTGTCCCTACAGTCACTTAGTGTGGTTACAAAGATCTTAAGTGTTATCAAGGCTGATCTTTCTAAGTACTTTTGGAGTCTCTTAAAAATCTAATGAAATACATGATCTCTGCTCTCAGAAAATAAAATGAAACCAACAAAGCAAAACAGAAAAAGACCAGGAAACAAAAAAGTTGGGACAGGAATAGATGGGACAGTTCATCTACTGTAGGTTAAGATACTCTGGTCTGGTAATATGGGATTGAATCAATGTACTAGCTTTGGAACATAGTAAGAACTGAAAGACTAATAGATGACAGAGTGTTACAGATGAATTTACAATGAGTCACTAAGGAAAAGAAGACCAATGGCAAGGATGTAGAAGAACTTGGGTCAGAAATAGGATATTCCTTCAGTAACATGACTTAGATAATGATCTGTATTGCTCCCTTGGCACCCTATTTCTTGTGGAGATTATATGTGGGCTATTTCATTCACCTGAATATCTAAAATAAACATTCAAGGGAAAAGCAATAAAAATAAATAACACAACATATCCGTAAATGAAGAAATCTTAAAAGTACTTTAGATTTCTCTACAATGAAAAAGAAAAATGCCTACAGATATCTCTAAACTGTAAAGGAAAAAAGATATGTTTATCAAGGTTAATGGAGTTATATCTAGAAATGAATAGAAGTCATACATGTGTATGCATTTTTGTGGGAAAAAACATGTGTTCACACACACAACTGTGTGTATATGCATGTGTAATATATCATTTATCTATCTTTCTAGCTCTTAATATAATTTCTTTGTCAATCTCATTGCTGAGAGATTCACGCACAGTCTCTCAAGGGAAGTAGCGGAAAATATAGCACTTTTTGTAGAATGATAAAATAGACCAAAATCTGTGAGCAAATTAGTGTGTACTTTTTTCAAGTAAACTCCAATGCAGTAAAATATGGAGACTTAAAAAAAAAAAAGTTGCTAGAAAGGTCATGGTATTCTGGAAACATGTGTACCTCATAGGACATATTTCTATTTAATTAATTAATATATATATGCCTAAAACATTAATTAAATTGGAGCTATAAAATAAAAGGCTTTAGAATTTTACCATAGTATCTCAGTAACACGAAGAAAGTTCTAACCCATCATGAGATGAAGAACAGGCTGCCTAGCAACCATTTTAACTAGCTCCCCCGAGATTTTCAAGAGAAAAATGGGTGTTTGCAGGGGAAGTATTTGTTTCTGTTTTTATATGAGAGTTTTGGGATAATTCCTAACTAGTTTCTCAGTCATTTTTTCCTTCTTGTTTTCATCACCTGAAATAATTTAAAAAGGGAAAGAAAGAGGGAGGGAAGGAAGAAAGGGAGGGAGGGAGGGAGGAAAGAAGATACATAAGGATTAATGTGGGCTGTTTTAAGCATTCACTCAGGAATTCAAATACAGTAATGCAAATCAAAGTCAGGTGCTCTGTTTATTATATATGTACATAAATACCTTTTTGTGGAATGCTCACAAATCAAATTGAAAGTAATGACTTTGGCTTGACAAACTACAACTTCATTGAAATGTGTGACGAGAAAGAATATATGTTGGTGGCATTTCTTGACCCAGGATTCAAGGGCAACTTTGAAACTCTAAGTCTACTTTATGAAGCCATAGATCACCAGGAAGATGTTCACATAAAGAAATGAGTCAGGTTACGTCATTCTCCTCCTTCGGACTTCCTGGTTAAGGAAAAGCACCCTCATAAAGCATTCACAGCATATTTTCATAGGATGTCTTACCATGTAGGTCCCGGCCGTGGGAGGGGAGAGAAAGTGTTTGATGGTAATTCCAGAAACAGTAGCTTTAAGTGTTTCCGCACAGGCTCTGGACGCGCAGGCTCAGCGGCCGTGGCTCACGGGCCCAGCCACTCCGTGGCATGTGGGATCTTCCCGGACCGGGGCACGAACCCGTGTCCCCTTCATCGGCAGGCGGACTCCCAACCACTGCGCCACCAGGGAAGCCCTAAGTGTTTCCTTTGAGAGAGAGAGAGAGACCTAGTTTTTACCAAATATCTATCATATAGTCTTTATGAGTTTGGGATGGAAGAACAAAGGATGGATTTCAGGTTAAATTCCAGAGTTAATGATGCATTAATGAGGATGTAGGAAACAAAATGATGAGTTAAGAAGGTTAGAATCTCAAGCAAAACAGAAGAGATGCTGGCTCTGGAGTATGATGGGTAAGTCTTACAAACAAGATACTTAGGAACATAAATTACCTATATTCTTACTTTACGCTATTGTTTTTATAGCTTTTGATTTCAGTTTAAGACTCTATTGCCAGTTGGGTTTAGTAAGCATACTTATGGACACCTATAATACAAAGGTGTTTCAACAATAAAAGTGGTTCTCTATAGTCATTGTGAGTAATACGGAAACAATGTTCCTTCTAGAATTTATTCTGATCCCAGGATTTAATTGCAGTTCTATTATTGACCCAATATGAAACGTTGAATTTATTTGCTGTTAATACTTTCCTGAAGCGTGGAAGAGAAAGTGGTTGTGTTACTTGAAATTACCTGAGAAATTGCCATAATTTGCCACTTTACAATGAAAGGCTGGATTTCCTTAGTTAGACTTTGACCTCATGATGAGTTTAAATGCCAAGACTATATTTTAACTATGCTGAGGCATAAGACGTTGAAAGAGAACAGAATATGCCACCCCAAAATATGCCATTTTGGCATATTGATTATTTTAAGAAATAGCTGGTGCAAGAAGAACCCTCTGAACCTCCTTCATCTCCCTGAAAGCAGGAAACAAATCTCCCATGTGAAGTTACCCTCCTTATCACCAGAGAAAGGGAATTCAGGATGGAGAAGGATGTATAGAAAAATCTTTTTACTTCTTCACTAATTTGCTATAACAAGTCCAAACCCCTTTGTTTTGTCAATTCACAAGTGTATTGTTTCCCTGTCTGAAAGGATACAAGCTGCCTGCTCTGGTCACTTTAGGGAGTATAATATATTTTTTGGATTCCATACCTGCGAAATTAAATCTGTTTTTTTCCTGTTAGTCTCTTTTATGTCAGTTTAATTATTAGAACAGTAAAAGAACTTAGAGAGGGAGAAGGGAAAAGTTTTCCATCCCTACAACATAACATGAAACTTTATTTGTTTAGATTATAATTAAGACTTATTTGACACATTCTTTATGTATTTCAGCATCTCATCATTTACTAGAACATTACCAAAACAAAACCTTTTGTGAAGTAGGAAGACTTTTTCCATTTTCATAATTTTTATATTCTAGTTCTTCACGTTTCCTAAAGGTAAATAATGCATGAGAAAACCTGCAGTACCTTGACTAGCATTTTTCTTTAAATATTATTTTTGAAAATATCTGAACTATGAATAGTTGTGTACAATAATTTTCCTGTTGGAAATAAAGCCTGATGTTTATTCATTTCCCTTTGATGTCCTAGCATACTAATGCTATGAGTGTGGTTGACTACTGAATTCCTCCTATAAATTATGAAACTTACAATTTCATAAAAAACAAGGATACAGATACTTGTGATTTACATGTTTAGTAGAAGGTTATTTTAGTTTAGTTTTTTTTCTTTTTTTTTTGCAGTGGCTCTGGTTTCTTATTGATGTAGTTTTCTCAAATAAGGATGTTAGATTTTATTTTCTTATAAATGTCATGACAGCCCTAAATTAAGTCTACTAATGTATAAGTGAAATGGTTCCATGAGTAATACCAGAGAGCACTTTATTTAAATTGTTGTAAACCTTCCAAAATACAGTTCAAATTGTTCCCCGCCAAGATGGGTGCCTAATTTGAGTCTACTGCTTTATTCATCCAGGTTTCTTACAAAGATTGAGAAAAATCCTCAATCTGTACATAGGGCAAAGAATATCTTTTTCATTGTCTACAAGGCCCAGAGGAAGAAAAGGCAAAAAGTTAGTTATGTCTTAGGCTTCAATAGGGCTTGTCAGCTGTCTCCATCACATTCTTAAATTTTTGTTTTAACTCCAGATACACTGCAAAGCAGATATTTCTATTATCCTTGTTTTATAGATGAAGAAATGGACAGTCACTGGATATAAGTAGCTTGCATAGGATCACACAGCAGCTAGAAGCCACAACTGTAAACTCAACCCAAGTCTATTTCTAATTTGATAGTATATTGCCTTTTTGTTATCTAATTTATCCTCATCTCTTATGTCCACTTAATCACCAACTCCTACAAATTCTAGGTTTTAAATACGGTTATTTCTTGGACACAGAAAAAACACATAAAACTGTGTTTATCCTGTCCCTTTCTCCAGCTACTGCCTCCTTCTCTGTTACCCTTTATAAAAAGACACCTCAAAAGAGTTGTTCTTTCCACTTCCTCACCTCCCGTTCCATCTTTACTTTGGGGAGATCAGATTTTTAATAATGGGTTTATTGTAGTGTAATTGACAAATAGGAAACTGCACATAAAGTGTACAGTTTGATAAGTTTTGATGTTTATGTATATACCTATCAGACCATCACTACCATTAGGAAAATAAATGTATCCGTCACCCACAAAAGTTATCTCCTGGCTCTTTGTTATCCTTTTCTCACTCCTTATATAGTACATTTCTACCTCTTTTCATTTTGGGTTACTTTTGGGGAGGTTGCCAGATATTTGTGACTTTTACCATGTTAAGTGCTAGATATTTTTGTATTTACATAAATGGTTTTGAGCTTCCTTCTGTAATTCAGTTAAGTTATATGGGTCTTGGTTTTAAGCTTAGTTCTGTGAAAACAGAACAGCATTTAATTTAGGGCTAGTTTTATTCCACTAGCTAGGCCAAAACTTTCTGAGCAATCTATTTGATGCCCCATAAATAAGGTTTTCTGTTCTGACTGGTGAGAACAACATTGTTGCTATTCCTCTATGAATGGAAGAATTTTCCCTCTTATCCTTTTAGGTAGTTCTTTCCCAAACTCAAGTAGTTTCCTCACATGCACTGAGCAGTTTTCAATGGAATGCTCATGGGGGACTCGCTAAAGACCTCTGGAGTTTTCTCTTTGTGCAGCCCTCTCTGCTTCAGTACAGTGCCATATAAATGCCAGGTACCTGGTCTCCCTGGGATCCCAGCTCCTTCTCCTCAAATCAGGGAGAGTTTTGTGCTCTGCCTGAGTTTTCCCTCTGTGTTATAATAAGAAATATATATTTGGTCTTTGTCCTCGGTGTCTGGGACAGAACTCCTAAAGTCCTTGGGATTTCCTGGGTAATAGGAAAATATTTTATTATTCATAACAAGCCCTTTTCAACCATACCTGAATTTATGTTAATAAAGTGACTTTGGCTGGACCCCCTTCGGGATAGGGGCTGGTGAGCAGAGGAACCAACCATGTATTAGAGGATTGGAACTTTCAGCACTTTCTCCCATCTCCATGAAGGGGAGAAGGGCTGGAGATTGAATTCAGTCACCAGTGGTCAATGATTTAATCAATTATGGCTATGTAGTTGAATCTCGATAAAAACTCCTAAGTGATAAGGTTCACGATCTTCCAGGTCAGTAAACACATCAAGGAGTTGCAAGGGTGGAACACCTGTACAGGGCATGGAAGCTCCACACCCTTCCTTCCATATCTTGTCCTATGCAATTCTGCCTTTTGGCTGTTCCTGCATTGTATTCTTTATAATATGTCAATAATCGTAAGAGAAGCACTTTCCTGAGTTCTATGAATTGTCCTAGTAAATTATTGAACCTGAGGTGATTGTAGGGTCCCCCAAATTTGTAGTCAGTGGGGCAGAAATGTGGGTAGCCTGGTCACCCATTCACAGCTTCGGTAAAGTGGGGGCATTTTTTATGCGACTGAGCCCTTAAACTTATGAAGTCTGATGACAACTCTGGGTAGTTGATGTCAGAATTGAATTGCAGAATATCCAGTTGGTGTGGGAGAATCAAATAATTGGTTGTTGATATTGAAAAATTTCCCAGGTCCTCCTTGCACTGTGACCTAAAATCTCTCTCCAGAAAGTGAGTTGGAGCAACAATAAAGTTCATCTTGGTTTTTTTTTTCCTCTTTCTCTCTCTCTCTCTCTCGCTCTCTCTCTCTCAGGGATCACTGTTCTTCATTTTTTGATGGCCAGTGTCCTGAAAACTTCTTTTTTAAATATTTTTTGCCTGCTTTTTTAGTTGTTTCATGTTGGAAAGCAAGCTTAGTCCCTATTCTTCCATCTTGGTAAGATACGTAAGTCCTTCATTCTCTGTTTAACCTGCACTCAAAGAGATTTCACCCACAGTCCTCATTGATTCTCCTACTGTCTAGCTCACTTGTGATCCTCAAATCACAATTCTGAATCTTCAACTCACTTGCTCCCTCTTCATAACTTCACACATTTTTCCCTCATTCTTGAAACAGTTTCTTAGTTAGCTTCCAGAACACCACACTTTCTTTCTTAATTATTTCTTATTACTGACTAGGTTAGTCTCCTAGGGCTGCCATAAGAAAGTACCACAAATTGGATGACTTACAACAGAAATTTATTTTCTCACAGTTCTGGAAGCTAGAAGTCCAAAAGTCAAGATATTGGCAGAGCTTTGCCCCCTCTGAAATCCAGAAGGGAGAGTCCTTCCTCACTTCTAGTGATTTGTGGACAGTCCTTGGTTTTCCTTGGCCGAGTGTCCCCTGGCTGCAGCACTTCAATTTCTGCCTCCATCCTCATACTGCATTCTCCACATGTGCATCTCTGTCTTCACATGGCATTCTCTTCTCTGTGTGTCTCTGTCTCTTCATTCTATAAGGGCACCAGTCATATTTAATGCCCACTCTAAGGACCTCATCTGAACTTGATTACATCTGCAAAGACCCTACTTCCAAGTAAGATCAGATTCACAGGTAGTGGGGTGTAGGCCATCAATATATCTTTTTGGGGAGTCAGAATTCAACCCGTAGCACTGACCATTCTGTTAGATCTTTCTCCCAGCTTCTAAAAGTTGGAGTGTTCTCGCTTGCTCAGCCTTCAGCTCCCTTCTTTTGCATACTTATTAGCTAATTATCCCATCTAGTCCCAAGTCTTTAAACACCACATTAGCATTAAGGACTGCAAACATTATATCTCTGGTGCCAATTTGAATTTTAGACTCGTATATCCATTTGAATAATCAATATTCTAACTAAAGCCATCCAAAACAAATACTTTGTTCTCATTCTTTCTCCCCATGACTATCAAACCTTTTCTTCTCCTGGTCTTTTTTATTTTACTAAATGACACTACTATTTCCCTGTTGCTCACATTAACAGATTGGAATCATCCTTAACTTTCTGTTTGTACCAAATATATCTGATATTCAATTGCTTAGCACTCCCTTCCCCTCTATCATCAGACTAGTCACTGTTGGTTTTGTTGTTTTTTATTTGACCTCAACAACTACAATAGTTCCTAACTGATACTCTTGTTTCCACACTTATCCATGGTAATCCTTCTTCCACAAAGTAACATAGTGATCATTTTAATGTTCAAGACCTTCACTGGATTCCCATCACACTTAGAACAAAGTCTGTATTTTTAACTCTCAGCAGATCTGGCGTGATCTGGCATGTTTATCCTCTTCAGTCTCACTTACTTTGAATTTTCCCTTTGCTCACTCCACTAGCTTTCTAGCTTCTCCTCTTTTTTTAAATATAAATTTACTTATTTATTTTTGGCTGCATTGAGTCTTCATTGCCGCGCTTGGGCTTTCTCTAGCTGCGGCGAGCAGGGGCTATTATTCATTGTGGTGCACGGGCTTCTCATTGTGGTGGCTTCTCTTGTTGTGGAGCACAGACTCTAGGCGCTCAGGCTTCAGTAGTTGTGGCATGTGGGCTCAGTAGCGGTGGCACGCAGGCTCTAGAGCGCAGGCTCAGTAGTTGAGGCACGCGGGCTTAGTTGCTCCACGGCATGTGGGATCTTCCCGGACCAGGGCTGGAACCCATATCCCCTGCATTGGCAGGCAGATTCTTAACCACTGCAACACCAGGGAAACCCTCTAGCTTCTCCTTGAATAAGTCAAGCAGATTCCTACCTCAAAACCTTTAAACTTGTCCCTTTCTGCCTAACACAGTTTTCTCAACTTTTCCACAATTTTTTCTCACAAATATTCAATAGCACACTGTCGCACTTCATCCAAATCTATATTACAAAACTACCTCTGTGGTGAGGAATTTCCTGATCACTGTGACTAAAATGGCACTCCCAGGATTTCTCCAACTATTTTTCCTGCTTTATTGTTCTTCAAAATTCTAATCCTTATTGACATTTGATTTGAGATATATTTACTTATTTTATTTTCCCCCTTCTCCACTAGATTGCAATATGTAAATAAATGAATAAAACCACAAAACCAAAACCAAAACAAAACAAAAGCTTGCTTAATATATAGGAGATGTTCAAAATACCTTTGAAAACGGAATTACTTTTATTTATTGGTATATGTCTTTTACCTAATCAGAGTGCCTGGCCTAAAATGGGTTTTGATAAATATTTGCTCAATGAGTGTAGAATTTCTTAATATTAATTGAATGAACAGAAACTATCAATAAGGAAATGTAATATAGATTTAAAAGACCTCTATTGCTTATAAATGAATTCTAACCAAGTAGGTACTAGCAGCTCCTTGGGGAAGTAAAAGCTCTTGTTTAAAATATTTCTGCTCTTTCTAGGTGGCTTTATGTTTTTTTCTGATCATAAGGGCAGGCAAAAATATGATAAAATAGTACCAGTGATAAGAATGACAGTGATAAAGAAAAAGAGGCCATTACTCTTCAGCAATTGTTCATTGTTATCAAATACTGGATTTGGTTAGTGATACAGGACTTAGAGCTCTAAATTTGGACTGTAAAGAAACGATTAGTTTTGAAATACCTGAAGGAATTTGTTACTCTTGAGTCCTTAATGTTGTATCTTTTTCTCAACTTCTAAAATTTGGAGTCTCTTCTCTTTCATCAATAAACAACTTTTGAGTATTTGAAGTTGATTATGATCACATATTTTACATGCTAATGAAGTGATCAAATATTGTTATCATTTTAATATTTGTAAAATTGAATATGTGTACACTCTGCTGACCAAACTACTGGCAGGGCAATGTGATAAGTTAGTGCTTCATCTTTAAAAAGTTATAACTTTGCATTCCAAACACAACCTTACTTCCTTCTCAAAGTTCTACAAATTAAGTGAAACACTCATGCAAAAATAAATAAAATAAAACAAAATTAGATAAGTACTCTAATCAAGCATATTCCTGTCTGACATTTTTTTGCATTCTCATTTTTATTGAGGCCTAGAAAAAATGTGACTGCTTAAAGAATTTGTGTGATAACCTGTTTTCATTTCTATACTCCAAGAAATTATGAATAATCATTTTAAATATTATTTTACCTTAATTTTAATATTTCAAATCAATGTTACCAATTTTTCACATATGAATATTTTGTCATGGCATATGTATATTTCAAGGCTTGAAAAACTTAAATAACAGATCAAGGTGTTTTTAATTCAACTGTAACTTTCATGGATTCAGACGAGATACTGTTTTAGACTTTATATTAGGTAATAAGCTAGATAATAAAGAATAGCAACACCTTTTCCATTTTGGGGGAATGGAGAAAGTCACAAAAGGACAATTTCCCAAGTAATTGAAATAAATATTGTTTTACTGCTAAACTGTTTTTATTTTTATCATTGGAAAGAAAACATTTCCTAATTGTGTTATCCATAGGTTGCCTTCCTGGACCAGAGTTTAAGGTACTTTGGATTTCTAAAATACATGTCAATCATAGCATAATGGTGTGATATAACTATGCTTTAAAGCTTGTTACAGGAAATCCGTGATATTGAGTGGTATGATTCCCTAACGACTATGATTTTCTTGTTTATACGTGCTTTATATGTTCTTTTTGAAAGTTACTTTCTGCCTATTAATATATCTTCTTCTAGCATTGTCTCCCCACCTCTTCCTAGGCATTGGATACATATAACCATTAAAAGTAAATACGACTGACACTGAAATATATTTAATACTGATTTTTATATTATTGCTAATAATAATGAACATCAATTGAGCTCATCTTATGTACCAAATACTATTTCAAGTGCATTATATAGAAACTCATTTATCCTCAAAAACTGGCAGAAAGAGTGATAACCTACTAATCAGATGAGCTTCCTCATATGAAAGAACCTCCCAGCTAGAGAGCTAGTGTAGTTAGGCACAGAAAAAAGTCCAGAAGGGTTGGAATGACAAATGTCTAGGAAGAAATGGTTTAAAGTAGGAACTAAATAGTAGGCAGGGGCCAGATCTTTTAAATACCCTGGTCAAATCTCACATTCCAGACACATACCCATTGAACATTGCATTGTTTTTAAAAAACATTGCTCTTGAACTTCCCTGGTGGCACAGTGGTTGAGAGTCTGCCTGCCTATGCAGGGGACATGGGTTCGTGCCCCGGCCTGGTAAGATGCCGCATGCCACGGAGCGGCTGGGCCCATGAGCCATGGCTGCTGAGCTTGCACATCCAGAGCCTGTGCTCTGCAAAAACATTGCTCTTACTTTGTATTATGTTCAGCTATTTCTGTAATTCTTTAATATTTTGACATTTCCTCCAGGATTGAACAACACCTTTATTTCTTTCTTTGAAAACCACTCTTTATGGTGGTTTCAGTTTCAGTCTTTTATGTGATAAATGCATAATAAGTGTGGCTGAATTTATGTCCGCATTACTAAGGTTCAATTTTCTGGAAGTATAATCTTTAGTATAAAAGGACTTCCTTGTTTCTTTCCCTGTTGCATTTGAATGTGATTATCTTACCTCTTTCCTGCATACATATTTACTTCTTCCTCCACTTCATGTACCAGCCTCCCAACTTCCCACATGAATATTCAATTATGTTTTTCACCAGAAATACCTGCAATTTCCTTCGATTTAATAATAAAATCTACTTATGAAAATTGCTCAGTCCAAGAATGCACTAACATTGGATGCTTCCTCAAAGTGACTTGTTGGTTTTCTTCTTTAGATATCAACATATATTTTTACTTTAAACAAGAGAGCACACTACAGTTCTCTTTGATTTGGTTGCATATTTGCAAAATTAAATGTAAAGCAAATGTAGCTTTGTAAAAATCACCTCTCTCTTAAAATAAGATAATGTGAGGAGACAAAATAACAATTAGAAGCACACTGTCTTAGCAAGATGATGAATTCTTTGTACAGTAGAAATGTGTAATCATCAAAGAGTTTTATCTCTGTCTGAATGCTGCATTACATAGACATGTGTAAATGCCAACACAACTGCCTGAACATTGAGGAAAACACAAGGCTCCACCATTCATTCTTATACTGGTCTTAGTTTTTACCCTGAGGTGCTGTAGGCACTTATGTAGCACCACGTATTTTAAGACATTCAACACCTTGCATGAGTGTTCCTGCGCCAGAGTAGATTATTCAAAATAATAACCTGGAGTGGTGCCAGTATATTTCAGAGGGTTGCCTCATCCACTGTTTGTTTTAAAAAGAGAGGCAGGTCCCTGAGAATAGATATTGCCAATCACATTTCAATGCTGAACCAAATCCTCTAAGGAAGCCAGAAGGTTGAGAGAAAGGTAGGCATTTTCCTACTAGAACTGCATTAAGCACTCTAACCTAGAAAATGGAAAAACAACAATAAATAATCCAGGGACTAAGAAAAGAGCATACTGATAATCCAATAAACTGGCAGTAAGAAAAATATTTATTCAAACCTGACTTTTGATTGAAAGAAGAAAACAGTGAGATAGAGAAAAAGAGAAAGAAAATTTTCCTTCAAAAAGTACAACAAAAAATCTCTACAAGAAATTTTCTCCTTCAGATTGCTTTATTTTAACTAAAAGCCATTGTTTAATATTCATAGTGTGTGTGTGTGTGTGTGTGTGTGTGTGAGAGAGAGAGAGAGATCCAGTTTGAAGAACATAGATGATATTTTTGTGAGGGTATGGGAATCTGATAATAATGGTTCAATTGAACCTAAGTATCTTAGAAGTTTGGCCTTTCACATCTAAAAATATGTATCAATTTTACTAGAAGAACATAGTAGATGATGTTTTTGTGAGGGTGTGGGAATCTGATAATAATCGTTCAATCGAACCTAAGTATCTTAGAAGTTTGGCCCTTCACATCTAAAAATATGTATCAGTTTTACTAGAGTATAACTTTTATATGCCTCTAAATCACCATTATTCCTCCTTTTCTTTTGGAAATTATACAAAAATAGTAATGAAAAATATGTACAATTTATTTTTAAAGAACCTAAGAAGCATATAATCTGCTAACTTCATAATATATGTAGAGTTCCCAAAAGCAGCTACAGAACTAAATGCATGTGGAATATGTGAAATGAAGAAGCATAGGAAATGGAAAAGGGCTCAGTGGTAGCAGGTTTCAGAAGGTGCTGGTAAAACACTTGTTCCAGAAGTTAAAGGGCTCACCCTAAAGTTCTAACCATGTACTTGGTTAGAAATAAAGAGTGAGGAAACTAGCATGAGCAAAAGCCTTCCTGGAGTTGGTTTGGATGAAAGAAAGAGAAGAATCAAGAATCATATTTGTAGGTGGGAGCCATATGTGTAGGTAGCTCTGTCTCTGGACAGCAGAGAAAAAGAGAACCTCTGGGTTACAAACCCTGGAAGGCTACCTGCCTCTTTTCCTTTCACAACGATGAAGTCCAGATAACCAGTCCAGGAAAATTCAAAACATTCAATAAGAATTAATAAAAGACAAATGATACTTGCAAAAATTACATAAAGATACTGTAAGAAAAATGATAGAAAATAGCAACAATACACTAACAATGGAGAGTCATCAGAAATAGTATAAGACTACAGAAAAACAGTTTTTAGTATGAAAGACATCAGGTTATGTTTCCATAACCCCTTTTTGAGAAATTGCTATAGTTCAAATTTCAACCAACCTAGAAATTCTATATCTGGAGGTATTCCAACTTTGGGGAGTTTGTTTCTGTTTTTTGCATCTCTTCAGGGCCAGTCTCATTTATAGGTCTAAATGTGTGATTCTCAAATATTACATGTGGGGCTCTAACTTCCACACATTTTAAGATGCGCAAGCCTGGGGCCACCATCTCCACAAGTAGAACCCTTTATTTTGATTTTGTTGGAGACCAAAAGGCAGGCAAAGAACACTAGATGTACTGTGTGACTTAGAAATTGCCACAGAAATTTACCCTCCCCAGGAGTGGTAGGGACATTTGGAAGGGGCAGGCCCACTTCTTCCCATTAACCACTGGAATCAAAGCTGGATTAGACAGGAAGTGATGGGCCCTGCAGCCTCAGGGGCTTGGGAATGGTTAAAAAGAGAAAAAAAATGATGGAAAGGATTTGGGAGAAAGTTTATTTTACATATATGGGTATTTAATTTTTCAGCATCTTTTTTGAACTATCTCTGAACCTTTGTTGAAAATCAATAGACTTTACATGTTTCAGTGTATTTCTGGCCTCACTATTCTCTTCTATTTACCTGTAGGTATATCCTTCTAAGGACCACACTGTCTTAGGCACTGGAGTTTTATAGTAAATTCTTAAATTAAGTAGTATGAATCCTTCAAATTTGTTCTCATTCAATCATTTTGGCTGTTCTAGTCTTTTGTTTTTCCGCATAAATTTAAAAATCAGCTTGTCAATTTCTAAAGACTACCTGCTGGAATTTTTAATGAAATTCTGTTGAATTTCTATTGTAGATTAGTTTTGGGAAAGTTGACATGTGAATATGTGTGTAATTTTAATTTTTTGAGGTTTCTTAAGGGTTGTTTTTTCATCCATAATATGGTCTACCTTGGTGAATGTCTAATTCATACATGAAAGTAATGTATACTCTGTGGTAACTTCTATAATGGCCAGCTAGTTAAGTCAACTAGTGGATAGTTCTTCTCTGGTCTTTTAATTTTTTGCTAATTTTTTGTCTTCTTACTCTATCAATTCCTGAGAGCGAAGGGTTGAAGTCTCAAACTGTAAGTGTGGATCTGTTTATGTCTACTTTCAGTCCTATCAGTTAGTTTTTGCTTCATGGTGTATATCTGGGTGTACCTATCCTAATCAAGAGATCTTTATAAGTAGAGAGTCTTCTCCTGATAGCAGAAGAGAAATTTAGAGAGTCAAGGCATAGGAAGGATTCTGTGTGCTGTTGCTGCCTTTGAAGATAGAGGGAACCATCTCAGATGGCTTAAAGTGTCTTCTAGGAGCTGAGAATGACCTCTGGCCAATAGAAAATAAACAAATAAGGACCTCAGCCCTACAATGCCAAGCACTGAATTCTGCTAACAGCCTGAATGAGCTTGGAAGGTGATTCTTTCTGAGAGCCTGCAGAAAAGGGTCCAGCCTGCTCAGCTGATCCCTTGACTTCAGCCTGTGAAGACCTTAAGCAAAGAAGCCAGCTGAGTCTGCCTGAACTTCTGACCTACAGAACTATGAGACATTAAATGAATTTTGCTTTAAGCTGCTAAAGTTGTCATAAGTTATTACATAGCAATAGAAAACTGATATAACAGAATTTAGTGAGTTAGACAACAGAAAAGCAGTAGAATAAATAAATAAACAAATTGGTTCTTGAAAAGTTTACAACATAGATATGCATAAACTAAGCAAGGAAAAAGAAGAGAAAGAACAAATACAAATTATTTTGCTTGGGGAAAATAATAACAGTTATGGAAGAAATAAAAATAAACAGAATATATATGTTACTTTGCAGAAAAGAGAAAGGATAGCATATGTATAAAGAAACTCAGGAAGAATATAGAAGAAACTATTAACTAACAACTAATAGTCCAAGATGGAGTAGGGGTGGGAGCTGAAAACAGTCAATGACAGTTGTGGGAGGAAGTATACATTTTAACATATCTGTGTATTTTGTTCTTGAACTATGAGAGTTTATCTCCTTTTCAAAACTTAATGTTTTTTTTTTAAATTAATGCACAAATAATCCTAAAACATGACTAGATTACTTTTCTGACCTACACTGCTGTGGGGTGATGTAATTACCTATATTTCAATTGGTCTTATTTTAGAACAAATATAATTCTTTGTACATTAATTTCATTACATTAAAATAAATATATGACAGACAGATAATTGTCAAAGTTTATATACCTTCAAACACCTAGAGAATGCTTTTTTGACAACACTTTTTTTTTTTAACATCTTTATTGGAGTATAATCGCTTTACAATGGTGTGTTAGTTTCTGCTTTACAACAAAATGAATCATATATTTACATATGTTCCCATATCTCTTCCCTCTTGCGTCTCCCTACTTTCCTTTTTTTTTAATTAAACAAGGTATCCTTTGGAAGAGCTAAGATAGAAACCTCTAGAAGTCTCTTTTCACTCCTTTGTGGAAAGTGTGGGAAATGAATAATGGACATAGGTAAATAAAAATGAGAGTTTTTGAATTACCTAAGATGGCATTCAGCAACACCAAGAGGACATCGTGAGGAACATGCAGAAAAATCAAAAGTCTTTTTAATCGGTATGGGAAACAGGACAAGAAAAAAGAATGACTCTTTGGGCTTCCCTGGTGGCGCAGTGGTTGAGAGTCCGCCTGCCGATGCAGGGGACACAGGTTCATGCCCCGGTCCAGGAGGATCCCACATGCTGTGGAGCGGCTGGGCCCGTGAGCCATGGTCGCTGAGCCTGTGCATCCAGAGCCTGTGCTCCGCAAAGGGACAGGCCACAACAGTGAGAGGCCCGCGTACCGCAGAAAAAAAAAAAAAAAGGCTCTTTTATTTAGACATGATGATAATGGTATTCCTTCTAGATTTGTTTCTTTGGTAAGAAAGAAGAGCTTCTTGTTAGGTGGGGCAGAAAATTATTCTAATAAGATTAACATGGCAGGTTGATAAATATTGGAAAATGATGTGATTGTCATTGCTTTTGTAACTTTTTCTCCTAAAATATATCATTGGGAGAAGATAGAGGAGGATGTAAATGTCCTTATAATGAATATATGCAGAGAACAAAATGTAAAATTGTAGCTCCCAAATGGCATCAATTTCTAGATAGCACTGTAATTTGGAATATTACTGATAATCTAATTTTGGATCCGTTTCAAGCCCATCATTGTATTTATCTCCAAAAGAACTAAGGGAATGCATTTTCAAAAAACAGAAAAGAAAAAAAAAGAAAATTAAACTTCAATCTGTTAGTTATTGAACGCACTTAAGAAAAATAAACAAATGATATGAGTTACATGGTGTGTAATGATACACGGCATGAGGAAGAAATAATGGATGAGCTAACATACTGATACATGTTACTTTTTAAATTTCTTTCTCTTAAAATGAGAAATCTCTTTGGAAAAATGATTAGATCAAGGGAAATCATAAGTGGTTTGTGAGTTCTTGCAAAGTACACACACATACCATACACACACACACACACACACACACAAAGTTTTTTTATTATAGCCAAAGATGGACGCAGGTAATAAAAAGCTAAGTCATATCTACTTACAATAAGGCTCTAAAATAAAGAACAAACCTTATTATAAGGACATGAAATTTCAAATGAAAGTATAATTGGCTTGCTGCATTTTAAGACTGCATTACTGAGCTACAACATTATTGTTGTAACTTTATTACATAAATTTAAAATTGAGCTTATTGTGAAGCAGTTTGGATTCTCTTTCTGTCTGCTTCATCATTCAGCCTGCCTATTCACCTCAATTCCTCCTTGATGGACAACTCTCTCTCCCAGGCAATGTGGGTCAGAGTTTACTCTCAATTGCCCACAAACAGTGTCACATGGCCTCTACATGATTTTCAGTCATAGCTGTTGCAATTTATCATATGTGGAGCATCACATTTTTGAAACTTTTTTTAACTGTGTAGACATCAATTCTCAGCTAAAAACATAATGAAGACGATATCTCCCTCTCACGATTTTTCAGAAACATGAACATGCTCAAGACCACAATTGTTCAAAACTTTCTAGCTTTGTTTTGAAATGGCCAGGATCAGTCAGGAAAAACAAGTTTTACCAAACTATTTTTAATATGTATGTATTTTTACTGTAAAAATTTGTCATGTTCATAGGACAGCTTAATCATTTTTATTTTAGGTCCATCCTGATAAAAGATAACCAAAGCAAAACAGGAATGTTCTGCTTGAGGATGAAATGTTTTCCATGCTAAGTGTAAGAATTATCCTTGAACAAAAATCAAACTTGAAGCAAATACAATACTTAGGAATTAATAATTCATGATTCTGCCATCCAAGTTTAGGGTGATCTAGGTTTTGTATTCAGACTGCCTGGACTCAAATTTTGATCCATATTTACTCAGCTGTGTGAACTTTAGAAATTTCTAAACTGTAAAATCGAGCTTTAAAAAAACACTTCAGGGACTTCACTGGTGGTGCAGTGGTTGGAAGTCCGCCTGCCAATGCTGAGGACATGGGTTCGATCCCTGTTCCGGGAAGATCCCACATGCCGGGGAGCAACTAAGCCCGGGCGCCACAACTACTGAGCCTGAGCTCTAGAGTCCATGCTCCGCAATGAAGAGTAGCGTCCACTCGCCGCAACTAGAGAAAGCCGGAGTGCAGCAACGAAGACCCAATGCAGCCAAAAATAAATAAATTTATTTTTAAAATAAATAAACACTTCATAGGATTGTTCTGAAGATTAAAGGATGTAATACTTGAAAAGTGTTTTGCACAGCACCTGGCAAATTGATTAGCACTCACTTAATGCTAGTATTATTTTATAAACATAAGAGTAATTTAGAGAAGACTTGAACCACTGTGTCACCTTTAAGAACAATTTACCTTCCATTTTTATGTGAAATGGGAAAAGCAGAGAGTGTAGGTAAAGAGAAAAATATTTACTTCAAAGGAAATAATATGCACAAGAGCCCAGAGAGAGACTTGTCATAGTTCTGTACAGTCTCAATACATACTTATCCCTTGAAAACTTTCTCAAATTAAGCCTACACAATTAAAAACAAAAAAAAATGTAATCTCTACTCTGTGTAACTTCTACTCTTTGCAGTCACACTTCTTTAAATAATGGAAGCTGGATGCCGTATTGATTTCCTCAGGACCTCCTCAGTGTTCAACCAATGACAATGTTTATAATGGTCTCTCTATATGCCAGTAAATTCCTTGGAGGTATTTCAATCCTTATTCTCCTTGAGCCTACTTGTTACCAATCCATCCTTAATTTACTTGAGGACTACCTCTTGGAACAGCATCTGATATCATAGACTAACTATTCTCTCTTACTTGATTTCCATGGACTTTCCTGGTTTCTCTCCTACACCTCTCTCCTTCCCAATCTCCTTTGCTATCTCCTTAAATGGAGATGTTCTTTATAACAAAGTTATATCTCTTTCTGACTGATATCCAAGGGAAATTTCATTCACTTCCATGTCTCCAAGATCTGCATTTTCTAACTGAACCTATCTCTTGAGCTCCTGACCAGTTTACTTGAAAGCCTTCTGAAATAGCTATTTAAATGTCTCAAAGTCAGTGATTTCAAACTGAATTCTTCAACCATCCCTTGTTTTTTAAAGCTGCTCCTCTTCTAAATGTCTCCAGCTCATTGAATGATCACCACTATGTGGTTTCTCAGGCAAAAGTCTGGGGAAGCCTCCATGACTCCTTCCTGTCCCTTACAACCAGCATCCAATCATTACTAACCCTATCTCCTGTATCTCCTATTACCTATGTCCACTTAGTTCTATTTCTAGAACTGTCACTGTAGTCTAACCACAAACATCTCCTTGGATTACTGCAAAACCACTTGACTACTCTCCTCAGCTCCATCCAGGCTTTTCCCATTCATTTTCCACCCTTATTCAAATGTTAATCCTTTAAAAATGAAAATCTCATGAATGTTTTCCCAATTACAAGATTTTTATGCCTCTCTGTAGTTCCTAGGATGAAGACCAAAGTCACTTTGTAATTTAATCTTTGCTTACAGGTTCAGAGTCATTCTTTGACACTGTTCCTCTGGCAAAATACTCTTATGCCAATCTTAACATTTGTTTTTCCTTTTTCAGTTGCCCTTTTTCTTATTTCAAGGTTTTGTTTGTTTGTTTGTTTGTTTGTTTTGGGTTTTTTGTAGGTTGTTTTCTCTGTCTAAAACACTCAAACTCATTCAGACTCTAACCATTGGGCACAACTCTTGTCCTAATTAAGTTTAATGCCACTTCTTAATAGTAAGACAGGGATTTTCCTCTCACTAAGGTATGTCACATCCCTCTATCCCAACCATCTACTTGATGTTCCCATTATACTTTGGAGCAGAGACTGCTATTTTTTCTACCAATATTCATCATTAGTGGATATAAATATATTAGTATAACTCTCATATTTTAGCTACAGACATGGCAATCCAGCTAAAGACTGCATTCCCAGCCTCCTATTCAACTCAAAGAGTTGAATCATGTAATGAAGGTCATGTAATGAAGTTCTGTCTATGGGTTGTGAGCAGAATTGATGTATTCCACTTCCCAACTGTGAGCCTAAAATGGAAAATGGACACATACTTGTACCTCTTTCCATTCTTCCTTCTGATGAGAAGATAATGAGAACTAAAGCAGCCACCAAGGACCCAGCAATGGAAGCCACATATTGCTCCACCAGCCCTGGACTACTTACCTTGACATATTTATATGTGATTTGTATCACTGTATTTTCAAATCTCTCATAACAGATCAGCCTGCACTTATACATACTATATTTCCTTATTGTAACCTACATTACTCTGTATTGAATCTTCTTTTTTAATGTCTGTTTAATCTGTCATATTCCATGTTTTAATCACTATTTTGTTCTTAGAGCCTAACACAGAATCTGAATAAAAAGGAATGAGTGAATAAATGAATGAGTGAATGAATGAAAGCAAGTCTACAAGATAAAGTTGGGGAGAAGTCCCCTGGTTCTTTATCCACTTCTCTTTGCATCCCATAGCACATTATACAAATACTTATACTTATACTTATACAAATAAGTGCCCCAGCTATAGCTTGAACTCATAGCATCACTAATCCCACCACCAATACTGATATTTAAGCACCTGTGCTGAGTGAAACTCCCAAATATTCCTTATAGAGATTGGTTGTTCTGAGCAGTGGAGCCCCTTAAATCAAGGTTCAGAATGTACCTTTTCTTGCTGACATGCTACATTTCCTTTTTGTTTTGAGTGAGATTATACAGCACATTGAAATGATACCTTCAGTATTGAATGATTTGGCATCCAAGAGAATTAAAAAAAAGGCTTTCCTTTATGGTTAAAAGTAAATTACAAAAACAAGGGATACTGGCAGGCAATTACTCTATAAGCTATAGGAATGAAAGGGATTTTACTATATGAGTGGTTTAGATTCATATAATGTGAAGAGCTGTTGGCAGTGGGAAATCACTAAGCAATCTAAAGGAGAGCACTGAAGCTATGAATGCAATCTCTCCTTCCTCTCTCTCTGTTTCTCTCTCTCTCATTCTGTTTCTGTCTCTCTGTCTCTCTCTCACATACACACACACACACACACACATATGCACACACAGTCACTCAGACCCCACAAACACACTAAATGCAGTCGCTCCAAGGTAAAGATGAAAAGACTTACCTCAAAATGTATTATATTTTTTTTAAAAAATAGCTGAGAATATACATATGCTGAATATTTGTCATATAAGAAAATAAATATTATAGAGCTAAAATAAAGTCATCTGCTCTCTTGACATTATGTAATAGAATTTAAAATCTGAATTATATGAGGAGAATTTAAAATCTAGAATTAATAAACATAATGACTTTGAAAATATCCTGTTATGGATTGAATTATATCCCCTCAAAATTCACCTGTTAAAGTGTTAACCTTCACTGCCTCAGAATGTAACCTGATTTGGAAAGAGGGTCTTTGCAGATGATCAGGTGAAGAAAAGGTCATTAGGATTGGCTCTTATCTAATATGACCCATGTCCTTATAAAAAGGGGAGATTTGAATACAGACATTCATGAGGGTGGAACACCCCGTGAAGATGAAGGGTGATGCATCTACAAGCCAAGGATGGCTAAAGATTGCCAGCAAACCAGGAGAAGATAGGAGAGAGGCATGGAGCAGATGCTTCCTCACAGCCCTGGGAAAAAACTGACCTTGCTGAGACCTTGATCTCAGACTTCCACAATCCAGGTCTGGCAGATAATGAATTTCTGTTGTGTAAGCCACTCAGTTTGTGGTACTTTGTCACAATAGCCCTGATAAGCTAATACATACTCTGATGATTTTATGATTGTTCAAAATGCCCTCTTTATTCATTTAATTTTTTAATGTCTGAAACATTCACAGTCAGTTCAGCAGAGCCTTCGAATGCTGTGCTCAGCATTACTATCAAGGAGAGAACATCAGGAAGAGCTAAATTTTTAAACTGTTTGCTGGTGAAGACAGGGTCTTACTCTGCAAGATTCAAGGAATCCAGAAATTATTTTTCAAGATTACTGTGTATCATTGTGCAGGTGGAGCACTGACCAGCCCTAGAGATCACCATTTATATTGTAGACACTGTAGAGACTTTTTACTAGATACTATTGTACACTTGATAAAATAATTTTCTGACAGATGGTGCCAGCAGCTCATATCCTAATAAAATCAATACATTATAATTTTCTGACACATGGAAGTAAAATGCCTTGAGATAGGGGTACCTTTTTCTAATTTACACAAAGGTTATGAGCAAGCAGTTGTTCTGGTATAACCAATCAAAACTATTACTTTCAAGTCTTGTTAATGACATCTAAAGTTGTTATTTCATTTCTTTAAAGAAGAGGTTATAAATCATTAGCTTAAGAGTCATATTTGGCTTGCAGATATTCATTTTACTTTGCATACTCCGTGTTTTAAACAGTTGAGCCAAAGTATAAAAACAAGGTAATTTACAGGAAAACCTAGGTGCTTGGCTTCTTTTGGAAAACAATTGGAAAAGTTTTCTACCTGGATATGCATTTCAGCCTAGAAAGAATAAGCTGGTGGTGAGTGGCAGTCAAATTCTGTACTCACACCAGACTCACCACAGTCCTAGAGGGTTGAGTATCAGGTGACATGTCATCAAGTTGTACCCTTGTTTATCTTATGGTAAAACAACAAAAGTATTTCTCTGGGCACATGTCTTAAGTGAAAAAAGAAAAGAGACTGACATTTTAAGAAAAGTGAGAGAGCAGCACATATGCCCCATCATTTCACTTTAGTTTGTGGCTCACCCAATCCTAAGTACTTTAGTTGGATACCCCAGGTTTAGACACCACATTCTGTTAAAGTTCAAAAGCTTCTGGGAGGAACCAGTTAGCCTTGTCAGTCAGTAGCACCTTCCTGGGACTGTGCTTATCAGATGCACTGCAGCCCCTCAGGCAGGTGTTGAGAGCAGGTTTTATAAAAGAGAGAAGGGAAGAGCAAGTATCTAAAACAAGGTTAGTGTCTGGAGAGAGCCATCCTGGTTGGACTCCAGATCACGAGGCCTGTTCTTACTGATATTCTTGCAATAACTTTACCTAAAAATTGGAATTCTCTTTCTTAGTATATCAAAAATAAATAATTTAATATATCTTCTGGTCTCCTTAAACCTCCCAGCCTTCTACCCTCACTTAGCACTCTTAAGTAAACAATAGAATTGATCCAGCAATATAACAATTTTTACATCTGTAATTTCACTTTTGTTGTTGTTGTTGTTTTCGGTATGCGGGCCTCTCACTGTTGTTGCTCTTCCGTTGCAGAGCACAGGCTCCGGACGCACAGGCCCAGAGGCCATGACTCACGGGCCCAGCCGCTCCGCGGCACATGGGATCCTCCCGGACCGGGGCACGAGCCCGTGTCTCCTGCATCGGCAGGAGGACCCTCAACCACTGCGCCATCAGGGAAGTCCTGTAATTTCACTTTTGTCCATAATATTATGGCGTCTATAAATTAATTCTATTTCAGTAGGAACTGATATATTTAGTACAATACCATATTTGTATTGGAACAGACATGTTTAAGGAAAGTATAAACATATTTATTATTAAAAATGTAAGCATCCGAGTTATCAGTATATTGACCCAAATATAAAACAGGAGGAAAACTAGACACAAAATCAAATGGTCTGATATAGAACACACTAAATGTGTAGGTTTGGCCAAGTTGTTTAACTTCTTCAAGTCTTAGTTTATTCCTTTGTTAAATCCCAGTCTTAATGTAAACATCAATAAAAGAACAGCGGGGCTTGGTGGTGCACTGGTTGAGTCCGTCTGCCTATGCAGGGGACACGGGTTCGTTCCCCAGTCTGGGAGGATTCCACATGTCGCGGAGCGGCTGGGCCCGTGAGCCATGGCCACTGAGCCTGCGCGTCCAGAGCCTGTGCTCTGCAGTGGGAGAGGCCACAACAGTGAGAGGCCCGCGTACCGCAAAAAAAAAAAAACAAACAATAAGCAGTGGATGGGTAAATGTTTTATAAATGATGAAGTAGGGTTGTGTAAGTACAAAGCATCATTAACAAATAAAATTTACTGCATGTAGAAATTTTACATGCGGATAGTATTCATGTGTGCATGTGCGCATGTGTGTGTGTGTGTGTGTGTGTGTGTGTGTGTGTGTGTATGTGCATGTGTGTGAGAGAGAGAGAGATAGTTCAACATTCTGAGGTAGATTTTAATCTCTTGTGTTTATGGTTATGAAAATTTAAGCTGAGAGCATAGACATTTGTACAAAGGTATATGGTTAATAAGGCAAGTCTCAGATTTCATATCTAACGGTAAACAAATTATGAACCCACAGAAACAAAACAAAACCAAAGTTCCAATGATTCTTATTTTCACAATAATATTTATAAGGGATAAATAATCAAGGGTATCAGAAAATATCTGCCTCCTCAAATATGCTACTTTGCTATATGGATTATTTTGAGATGAAAGCAACTGAGAATTAACAGAGGCAGAAGGGAGAATTCTTGGAGCTTCTCTTAGCTGACTAAAAGCAGAAACCTCTGAGAAATGAGGACTGCCTTAAATCTCTCCAGGGGAGTTTTTGGCCGTGAAGAAGATGGAAAGTCAGTACCTATGATGAGTCTTCACAGACAAATCTTACAAAAATAACATTTATCTTCCATTATTTGCCCCATATATTTATCTTCCCACAATTTACCACCCCTAGAAGTCCCAACCACCTTTACTTTGTCTAGCCATTTCTCCACAATTTATCATTGACTGTTAAAATGATATATAAGTTTTTGAGTCTAAATGCTTCTTTGTCACTTCACTTCTTTTCTGTGTTGCCCCTGTGTATGTAAAATTTTAAACATCTGTTATATGTGTATGTCTTTTTCTCTTGTTATTGTCTTTTGCTACTTTAGTTCACAGTCCTGTTAAGGAACATAAGAAAGTAGAGGAAAGTTTTTCCTTTCATACAATGATATTACATATCATTTAAGAAAATTATGTTTTCAGAAATATCACTATTGTTTCTTTTTTCTATGAACAGCATTTTAATTGTCTTGATTCTGACTCTGAATTTAACATTTATACATACTTTTGAGAACACTGGGTCAAAAATAAATTACAAACATATAGAAATATATTTAACCTCAATATAAGTCAAAGAAATGTAAATTAAGCCAAATGAAATATTTTTCAGCTACAAGAGTGAGAAAAATAGAAGAACATTAAAGTCCCACAAGGATGTAGGAAAACAAGATTAAACACATTTTTATTGAGGGTTAAATGGAAATCATTTTAAATATCCATCAATGTTAATTACAATTAAAAAAAAAAGTCTCCTAATTTTTGACTCAGCAATTCCACTTTGGAGACTCAGTCCTACAGAAATAATAACACAATTAAACTCATGTCTATACATATGTAAGGAATTGTGTATGGGGATGTAAATTGTAGTGTTGTTTGTTAAGATGAAATCAACAAAACTGAAACACCCTGAGCATCCACCAACTGCGAAAATAGTTGAAATATTATAATCTATAGATCGATGTAACTTTTCACAGGTATGTAAAATGTATTGGCTTGGAGAATGTCTGCAACATTAACTGAAAAGGCAAAATAAAAATAATGTTTGTCATAATCTCATTTTTATAACAAACTAAAAAACAAGAAAACCCTTCCACCCTTGTCTCAGCTTATATATGAATATATAAACATAGATAAACAAGAGTAAGAAATTAATCACCAAGTATTTGTAAACTAAGGCAAGGCATTGAAGAGAAGATAGAGATTTTTTCCATAAAAGTTTATTTTTTTTAACATAATAAAACACAAAAATGTTATTTTTGTGTTTTATAATAAAGCTTAATAACATTTTGGAAAAAAAAAAAATACCAGCTCAAAGAGTCCTCTTTGATGAATTGAGATTTTTGTGGTAAACTACAGCCAAGTAAATAAGCCATTTAGATCCCTTTTCAGAAATTATATAAAGGCAGAAATTAGAGGTGTTTCTACAAATGTGCCCTTGGGTAAGGGAAGCAACACAACTATAGTATTAACACAATCTAAAATAGTGTCCTTCTCATTACCTCTGATAGCTTTATGTGTCAGTTTCACTAGGTCATAGCACCCAGTTATTTAATTAAACACTAATCTAGATGTTATAAAGGTATTTTGTAAGTATGGTTAACATCTACAATGAATTCACTTTAAGTATGCACAATAATGTGGGTGGGCCCCATCAAATCAGCTGAAGACCTTAAGAGCAAACCCTGAAGTTTTCTGTAAAAGAAATTCTGTTTCAAGATTGCAGCATTAACTCCTGCCTGAGTTTCAAGCCTGCTAGCCTGCCTTACAAATTTTGGATTTGCCAGTCTCCACAATCATGTGAACCAATTCCTTAATATACACACAATATATTATACACTGTGTACTATACACTTATATACTATAGTTTCTGTTTCTCTGGAGAACACTGATTGATAGATTAAAATGTAACCTGCCTTTTATAAAATCATTAGGCTAAGCAGATTATTAAGCACTTGTTTAAATTATGTTTTAGTGATGTCTAAATCAGTATACGTGGACTAAAATTAGTATTGCATTCTTTTGCTTTAATGGAAAGACTTGTGTTGGTTACAGACACTGGAAGCTGATGCTCTTTATAGCCATGATGTCATCAATACTCCCTCAAACCATCACCTGCATATTCAAAAAGATGACATACATTTGTTAGTAGAAACTTTCTGAGTCTCCACACAATGTCAAATTATGTTTTCATAAGGACGATACTTTCTTATGGACATTTTCAAAGGGTTCATAAGTAAACAATGACCTAAAACTGAAGATAAACAAACAAAAACACCTCAATGGGTCCATTTTAAAAAAAACTAAAAAGCCATTCAAGAACAAGTCACAGAGTAAATGGTTAAATGCAGGACCAATCCTCTGATATTTCTATGTAATTACACTAATTTTAGCTTTTAACAAATTAGTAAATAACATAATTGTGAGTCAGATTTTCATCAAGTACAGAAACTCCTCTAAGCAAAGATTGAACTAGACAGATAAGATTTTAAATTCTTGCAATTTCAGTGAACATTGCAAATTTTTTCATTTACTCAAAAAAGCTTTAAGCACATAGACCATTATAAATAGTGAATCAGAAAAATTGTTTGACATAGGGTTATCTCCTTTTCATTTATCTCCCTAGACCCATTTCCTCATGCTAGTGTCCTCCGGCCTTATTTCCATTGGTAATAATCTGTAATTTCTGTTATTTTCTCTTTTCAATACCACTAAGAGTCAGATTTTCCTTAGGACATATTACCTATTTATAGCCATTTAGAACATTTTACACCAATCGTCACTTTGGAGCTGTATCTGGTGGTATAACTAGCATTTTCAGGGTTTCTGTAGAGTTTTATTACATGGTGTGACATTAGGTTGATGGACTGTCTCAGTCTTATTCTCTGTCAATTGTACACTGATCCGTGACAGCATAATGGATCTGTGACAGTGTTTGGAAGGGTGAGAATGACTACAATAACATTTTGGGGAGGATGGATATCAGAGTTCCTTTTAATATGCTTCTTAATTTTCCTCTCATATTAAAATTTTAAAAAGCTGCCAACATAGGATATGCCAATTTTCTTCAACAGAAAAAAAAAAAGATACTTGTTTTAGACAATTCGTATTAAGTATGATGGCAAAATAGCTGTCGATCATGCTGAACAGGGCTATTAGGCATTCCTTATAGCAAGGAGACTTCCAAGGACCCACTCAGAAGGGAATCATGTTGTGCTCCTGTCTGGGTCAAAGGATATTACGTCTCGGAAGATATTCTCTGTTGAGGGAGGAGGAGAAGAAGGGTTTACTGCTCTCACAGCAAGGAATTACTCAGGAATTGCCTGAGGAGATAGTTGAACCTTCCCCTCAGCAGGCACATGGAGGTTGTACCAGGGAGCATGCTTCTGTGATTAGCTAGAGAGACTTTCAACACTCAATGATTTCAAGTTTATTTACCGTTTCAAAGGTTCTACCAGTGTCCTCTCTCGGGGAGCAGGGAAAAGAGAGCAAAAACATTTGCAGCTCTTTTCTCCTTTCTGAAATGCCATAAATGATACCCTTATGCCTGTGTTTTTGTTTTTTTGGTGAGAGAGGTGCCAGGAAGCTTCAGGAAAGTGGCAGAGAGAGAACCAGTAAGTTAGGGAATTAGTAGTAAATTGAAAAGCACTGAAGGGGAAGAGACATGACCCACCTTTCGCTCTGTTGCAGTAGGAACAGGAGTCAAGGTTAAGAGAGTGCAGTCAGGCTGGGTGACAGGCTGCAGTATATGACATGATAATGGATGCAAGACATGGAGCTAGGGAGAACCGATAGACTCAACAATGAAGGACCAGTCAGGGGTGCATGCACTCTACTCTTTTTCCAAACGGAGAAGTTCAATCAAAGGTTTGGAAGCTGTGTGAATCAGTCTTACTTATTTAAACTTTACTAGAAGCCATGTGATGCTTTTATTTTTTGAAAGAATGAGTATTCTGAAAATTTTATGCATGGGAAATGTATAATTTACATCTATCTTTCATGGCTGTGGGTCAATGCCAAACATGAACATGAACACACACACACACATACTTGCCCAAGTTTCTCTCAGTCTTAAAAGAAATGAAAACAGTACATCTTTTTGTTAAAAAAGATAAGAAAGCCCTGAATGTGCCAATGGTTTGGGCTAGAGAACATTAAAGGTCAGGACAAAAAGTCCTTGTCAACACAGGCAGGGGAAGGCATCAGTCTCACCCCCAACTGTCTAAAATGGAGAGTCCAACTGCCGCTCTCTGCAGAAAACTATTGCAGTCGTGATCATGGCATTCTACTGTTCACTGGGACTTATTTACACCGAGTCAAATGTGTACTTGACCCTTATCCACATAGGTGTGATTCTCTATGACTCCAAACCCAGTGGAAATGACCAGCATGACTCTGATTCAGGTAGAACATTTGGGCTAAAGATAATAGAACACCCAACACAAAATAGCATAAGCAATTAAGAATTGGCTCATGTGATCAAAAAGTTCAGAGGAAATGCTGGCTTCTGAGAGGTTACTCTAACAGTGTGACAAGATCCTTCCTTGTTCTACTGCCCAGGATTTCTCTTCAAGATGTCAGCCAGTGGTTAGATGGGCCTCAGGCTTTCTCTTTAACATATGATAAAGTTTCAGATAGAGTTGGCCATGGGAAGGGATAGATACTTTAAAAAGTGTTTCTGTCCAAAAGAGAAAAGAGAAATGGATAGTGAGTGGCAATAAATAACAAATGTCAACTGCTGATCCTGTGTCCTTGTGCTTCCTACCTACCATTTTATCTTTTGAGTTTCATCCTCCTCCATAATTGGCCATTCATTTAGTCAATCAGTCTGCAAACAATTATTGGATTATTGCAAGTAATTATTAATTATTGCAATCAATTCTTTATGACTTGTCTTATATACTAGGGCTACAATAATGCATTCCCACTCTTCATGAAGTCTCACTGTAATGAGAAGAAGAAATATAAACTTTAATTAAAATATTCAATATTATGTATAAGTTCTAATTATGGGGATAAGTGCAAGACATGTTGTGGCAACATGTCTGTGCAGAGGATGTCATGGGAGGTTTTACAGGAGCTGGACTTGGAATTTGAGCCCAATAGGAGCTCTTCAAGCTGGGCACCAAGTATGGGCAGAAGAAATAGCATGTCCAAAGGAAAGAATGGGAATGATAAAAGTGCTTTGTGTTTTTGAGGAACAGTAGGAGAGAAGATAAATATAGGAGTCATAGAATTTGAACCCGGAAAAATGGACAGAGGTCTGTAATTCTCAGCCATGTCAGTTGGCAGCCCTGGGTCTCTAGGCACACCAGTCATCATAGTTTTGTGCAGTCAGAGGGAACTCTTTGATGGTGATCCAGAATGAGGTCAACCTGATCTGGGATTTGTTCAACAAATTTTTGTCAAATGTTTGCTATGTGCAAAGCGCTGGACTACTACAAATGCATGCCATTTGACCTCAAACAGAGGCTTCCCACTGATTGGAAGTGCCCTGAATCATCTCCCAAAAACATGTCTTCTCTAAACCTTCACCCCTTTTCTTTGCTCTTTTCTCTTAAGATGATCTTGACTTTTTAAATGATTGAATATAATCACACTACATATCATAAACTTGAAGACTCTTAGTCTTCAAGATATGTCTACCTTTACATTCTTTTTTAAAATCTAAAGTCCATTTTTTGCTGAGATTTTTCTTCTCCTGTTCCCTGGTTCCAGTTTGAAAAGGTCCCCACGAAGAATGCTTAGCCCTTCTGAAGGACAACGCTCAGTCAATCTATTCAGTGGTTATTTCAGTGTTAAATATGCTCAGGATTCGCCTGAAGGAGTTTGATATGGCCAGGCCCTCTGACTGCTCTTCTTTCCCTGGTGCTTTGTCCTATCATTTATCACTTCCCTCTCTTATTATCCCCCTCTCCACTGACTCCTGCCCATTGACATTCAAAAATACTCAGATAATCCATCGTCCCCAAAAAAACACTAAAAAATACACATTGATTCTAGTCTCCCTTCAACATCTTTCTTCACATGAAAGAAGTTTATTCTTGTCTTTTTTCTATCTTAATTATTCACTATTTCCTTAGATTATTGAAATTAACTTTTTATACAAGATTGACCACATGATTCATGGAGCCCAGCACAAGAGGAAATTGTGTCCTTTGTTACAAAGCAGGAGAAAGATTTCTTCTTTTCTAATTCGAGGTATCTCCCTTAACCTGTCATAGAGCTTTTTATTTACCATTTAATGTCTCACTCCCTTGGCCACAGGGATACTCAAGGTGGGAGTACAGACTCTCACAGGCACCTGGGGCTCCACTCTGAGACTCAGTACACAAAGTATGTCCCCAACATCAAGGGACCCCACGGCGACAGAAGGCAAAGGGGCAGTACTATATCAAGGCAAAAATCCTGGTAAAAGGTGTCATCAACTCTCCTGGTTACTGCAATAGCTTTCTACTCATCTCAGCCCTGTGTCCCCAGGGTATTCCCAACAAAATGATCAGAGCCATATTTTCAAACGTGTGGCAAGTCATGCCATTTCTTTGCACAGAACCTTCCAATGATCGACTTCCCTCACACTTGGGTTAAAGGCCAAATTTCTTAGAAAGACGTCTAAGACCCTGTGTGATTTGGCCCTGTGCTATTGTTCTGTACTCATCTCCTGCTATTCCCCTTACCTCTCACACCCCACTGGCCTCTGCTATCCCTCAGCCATTCAAACATGTTCTTGCTGCATGGACTTTGCACTTTCTGTTTATGTAAAAAGGAAAATTTATATGTGAAAAGTTCAAAGTTAAATCAACCATCATGCAAGGTTCAATCTAGGTATCAAGCCACAAACTGAGGAATCTAGCTCTCAGTGCTTCAATAATCAGAAATCCTCAGCAACACCCCTGTTCTCACCTCCCACAAGAAACCCTCAGCTTATCAACTTAAGAACACCAACAGAAAAAGTATCTTTTTCCAATGATTCCAGCAAAAATTTTTGAAAGTTCACAGTGAAACACTTGGGGATACATACACATCTTAAAAAAAAAAAAAGTGACTAAAATATTTGGCACTTTGATTGTCCAGGCCTGAGTTATGTGGCTATGTGCTCATACCTGGAGGCTATGGGAAACAGAACAGAGTAAGAAATGAGTGCTTCCTGAAAGGAAAAGATCTTATTTCCCAACATAAAATACATGTCAGATGTGGCTATTTAATGGAATATTGTTATCAAGATCATGTTTTTGAATAATATTATATTTAATGACATAAATGGCTCATGACATAATGCTACATTTAAAAGTAGTATATTATAAATGAGTTATGAGTGAGTGAGTAAGTGAGAGAGAATGAAAGTTCTGGAATAGGATAAATGAGATGTTAAGGGAATAGTCCTTAAGTGATGGAATTATGCAAGATTTTCACTTATTATTTCTTTATGTTACTGATATTGTCTACTATGATCATGTATTTCATAAATATGTAACTATTCTTAGATAGATAAATAGAAGAGGATAAGTATAAAATTAAGTGGGGCTACTGTTTATGAGCTTAGTTTTTGTAGTCTTGACTTTCTGAGTGCTGACCCTGGATCCACTGATTACTATGTGGATAAACTTGTGCAAGTCACTACTTCTCACACCTCAGTTTCTTTATCTGTAAGGTAGGAATGATAGTGCCTACTTCCTAGGGTTGTGACAAGGGATACAGTCACATATACAGTCTTTAAAGTGCAGCATTCACCCCACAGTAAGGACTAAAAACTGTTATCATCACAATGGGTTTGATCTGGGTACAAATGGACCAAAAAGCAGAGATATGTTTCAACATTCTATGTAAGATTATCCTTTCTTATAAGAAGATCATTTTGTAACATTTTAATGTGACTTTTGGGTTGGTTTCTATAACCAGTGACTATCTGATGTTGAAAGCGCCAGGGTAATACGAAGCCCTTAGCCATGGGAGAAAAAACAAAACAAAACAAAAAAAACAACGCATAGCTGAATCTGACTTTCCTACCAGGAATTATTCCAGGGTCCTTGTTCAAACACTAGGACTATGTCCTATCAGCCATTAGTCAAAGCGATAAAGTAGATGATTTAAGCTAGGGCTGGGGCCTCCTTCAGGTAATTCTATAGAACTCTTCATTTCAGAGGCACTCCTTTTTTTCTTTGCTTCACAGTGAAATCTTTGTGGCCCTTGTGTAAACTGCCTCAACCACTAAGTAGGTGCCTAATTTTTTAATGAAAATAATTTTTAACTTGTGCCTATCAGAAGAGAAAACAAGAGAGAAAAAATGTCACTGATTGCTGTCTATCAAATAATTGGAGTTCTCATGAATAGGCCCCAGATGACACAGCAGCCTTAAATAAAAGATAAAATGGAAACAAGACTCTTTGAATAATGCTGCCTGAAAGCAATTTCCTTCTTGAACTGGGACATTGCTGATCTGAAAGCCACACATTTTAGAGAATCATGCAGGGCCTGAGACTTTGATTGTATAGTTAATAAAGTATAAAAAAAAAAATCTTCATCTCATACAGCTGATGACATGCAAAGCAAATTCAAGATGTTCAGTGACAGAGTTGCAAGAATTTTAAATAAAAAATGAAATAGGAGTTAAGGCTGTTCTTCTAACCTTTCACAAACTTACACCTACAGAGTCAGATAATTTTTTTTTTTTTTTCAAATCACAGCACTGAAGTTTTAGGATAGAAACTTATTTCAAATATTAATTCTCAAGATGTCTGCATCATCCTTATATTGCCAGAAATTTATCTGACAATAAAAAATTAAACGCCTAAGGACTTTTTATGAATCAAAAAAAAAAAAGTCCTCTAACTGGCAGTGTGTTTTAGGAAGACCTCTCCTTCCCTTGCTCTCCATCTTTTTTCTCGAGTCATTGTCTCTGTGTGAAGGAAGCCAGTATATTTGACTTTTAGCTCAAGACATTTAGCTCAAAGCTCCCTAATAGCTTGTTTTTTTCCCCCAAAATCATGAAGTTTGAACTTGAGAGGAAATAAATATATTTCACTTTTTACTTTTTTTTTTTTTTTTCTGCGGTACGCAGGCCTCTCACTGTTGTGGCCTCTCCCATTGCGGAGCACAGGTTCCGGACGCGCAGGCTCAGCGGCCATGGCTCACAGGCCCAGCTGCTCTGCAGCATATGGGATCCTCCCGGACCAGGGCACGAACCCACGTACCCTGCATTGGCAGGCGGACCCTCAACCACTGTGCCACCAGGGAAGCCCTACGTTTTTAAATATAGTTGTTCTAAGCACATTCTTCTGCCAATATTAATGATATTAAAAGGTTAATGAAAAATATATAAAGAATGAGCCAGCCGCTAAGACTCCAGGCAGAAGGAGGATTGTTTGACCAGATGATATAATTCCAAAAAAGATAAAAGGGGTTAAGACTCTGAAACAGGAGGGGAGGGGGCAGGGCACAACCTTTGAAAGAATGACATAGCCCAGGGACATGACATAAACTGATTAGAACCAAATGGGTCCAATCACTAGATTGGGTCTTCCACTAGACCTTGAGCTTCAGTATATGCTCACTGTAACACATCAGCAAGCTAAATGACATACCCACAGGCACCATGACAGTTCCAAGGCCAACCATAAGGATCAAAAAGTGGGCAGTGGCCCAATTCCTGGAAATCCCCACCCCTTCCCAAAGTAGCTTGAATACTCCTCCCACTCATTAGCCTATGAAATTATCCACCCCTATAAGAACTGACAACCCCATACCCTGGAGCTTTTCTCACCTTCTGAGTTGGCCCACACTCTGTCTGTGGAGTGTGTTTCACTCTAAATAAATCCACTTCTTACCTATCACTTTGTCTCTCGCTGAATTCTTTCTGCTATGAGACATCAAGAACCTGAGCTTCATTAAGTCCTGAAACTAGGTGTGTGATCTCAGTTAGAAGATCCTGGGTTTTGGCCAGGTTCGAGTCCCAGCTGCCTGGGTTCAAGTCCTAATCTGAGGTGCACAGTTTCAACTCTATTTAGTCAAGTACAGCAACAGGACACGGAAGTCCTGAAAATTAGGTTTGATGGATGTAAGCAGGAGAGGAACATACCATCATTTTTAAGAAATGGAAGAGGAAATTTCAGAGATGAGGTACAGAGGTGACCACTGTGATGAATATTGCCTTGGTGGGAAGATCTATGGTCCTTCCTGCCAGACTGTGTCTGCAATTGCAATAATCATTTTACAAAGATATCTTGAAAATACTCTCGTAATGTATATATATTTGTTTCTTTTTGCTAAATTCTGGGAATATCCTAAGAAATGGTAAGCATCACTGAACTTTTTTATTCCTATTTAATGAAATTCTTTTTTTAGTGCTAAGTTCCTATCAATGTGAATATTATTTCATGCTTTTAGCAATCACAGAGTTTTTATGTTCTGCTTATTAAATCTTCCTAATGAAGAGAACTTTGCTACAGTCTTGACCTTTTTTCTCCCTGGATTATTTTCAACCAGGGTAGGTCAATTGACTTCAATCTGTTTCTCCTTCAGTGCTTGATCAAATCTGTAATGAGGGCAGGGGTTGTGTATGGGGAAGGGGAGATTAGAGGCTTGTGCTGTGAAGAATAGTGGATGAGTTTAAAGGTGGAGTTTTCCATAACCCTTTAAATCTTATCAAGTTATTGTTCCTTTTTTTTTTCCACTTAGGAATTATTTATGGGTGGAAATGGAGATTTTATTCTACTAACGTAATCAGTCCATTCAAGGACAGGAATGCAATGTTTTTGGCCTTTGTGTAGTGATCATCTTTGACTGATATTATCACCTGATCAACCCTCTGGAAGTAAATAAAGAAATCTAAAATCTGTTTGCTTTATTTTTCTTATGAAAGGAAATATGGCAAAAGTCCTACCAGGTGATATGAATTAATTGTTGCCATGGGGGAAGTTGGTGGCTGGTATATTTTTGTTTTGTTATAGAAATATGTAGATTTAATCATAATTAGGTCTTCAGGTACATATCTGGTGATTATATATATAAATATATACTATATATTTTATGTATTTATTTACATATAAATATGTATATATATTTTATATTTTAATATACATACAATTAAATCAATCTTTTCATTTAATAATTCTAGTTGATGCTGAAAACTTGGTCTCTACACTGGTGCCGAATTGAGTCTGAGAGACACAGTTTTGGGTGAAGTAGAAAAGAATAGCTTTATTGCTTTGCCAGGCACAAGTGGACACAGTGGTCTCGTGCCTCTCAAAACTGTGTTCCAACCTGGGAAGATTTGGTGAGGAGTTTTACAGCAATAGTTCAGGGGCAGGGTTGCTGATAAGATTATGGTGTGTGTAGGGCCCGCATTCCTTTAATCTGGCCTCAGGTAATCTCTTGATGATTACCATCTCTTGATGGTAATCTCTTCTCTGGTTCCTTTAATGTGGCCTCAGGAGGTCTTCTCTGGAATGAAGAATGCTGACATCTTCCGTTTGTTGGGTTTTAATTCTGTAAAGAGCTCAAAGATATTATTATGTGTATCCCTTGAGGTGGAACCAGGACCCTGCACCAAGGCTGCACTATTGTTTCTTGACTGCTCCTTCCTTGTCTCTGCATCCTCTCCCTTCCTTGATTAGCACCTGTTTGAAAGACTTCCATGCCCATGAACCCCAAAGGATCCTGCTTCGTTTCATAGTTTAGTTTTCTAAAGTTTTATGAAGAATTGATTTTGTATGACATGTGGGAATCTATCTTTTCTGTCAATTTCATATGTGAGAACCCTTTGAATTAGTATATAATTTGTAAGTATGAGATAATTTTCTCTAAAATTATAAGAATGACTCAATATGAAAGACTCAGTAGTGGATTGTCAAGCAGAGTACCATGCACTGGTTATCAATCCCATGGGAGGATTCTAAACACTTCTGCCCATAGCATCTTGGTATTGGAGTCACCAATAGACAACTCAGTCAAGCACTAGATGAAATTACACATTACTCACATAGAAAAGAGACAGAGCAAGATCAACTTCGTTATTAGGCATTGGTCCCCCATGCCCAACAGGTTTTTTCCTGGAGCCCACACAGGGCAAATAGCCTATGTACACCCCTCCTGTACAACAGTGGAAGGACACTGTCCCCCACACACAGAGGACAGATATAGCAGAACTGGAGTTGACCAGATGCCATATAATGCACATGCTTAACAGAACAAAAGAACACACAACGAGCATGAAACAGGAAGAGATATTCACACACAAGGTGATAATCCCAGGAAAGGAAATGTGGGCTCTTTATCCCTGGTAAGGAAGGGTTCCAGGCCCAAGGTCCATTCTTATGCAGCTGAGCAGGGGCCAGAAGACTGAACATGAGACTGCCTTTCTCAGTAAGAATGAACACAGATCTTGGTCCATTAGGTATATAGTTGCAAAGATAGTGGTCTTCATGGTTGGGAAGTTTTAGTTATAATTGATGAGGAAATTGAACCATTCATAAGAGATGTGTTTCTACAACCTCTTAATGGTTAGGGCCATGCCTTAATTGTGTTATATACTCTTGAGTAATAAGATCACTTTTTAATCAAAATATCAGGACACTTTTCTTATCCTGGGCTACATTTATTCTTCTCTATCCATGAGCACCAAGATGGCTTTAGAAGTTTCTGGCTTGAAGGAAAGATTAGTTAAATGTTACACAGATTGGAGGCCCAAATCCATGCCACTCAGAATCATAGGGTCAGGAATAGGATGGATGTTGATATATTGGGAAAAACTAAGCAGAAGATTATTTAGGATTTTCTGAGGAATATTTTATCCAAAGTTTCCAATTAAACTCAAGGTTTAGGCCACCAAGCAGTCAAGAGGGAAGCATTCTGCAGGAAACTCTGTAGGTAGATGATAGCCAGTGGGGAGGTACAAAAAAGAAACTAGGATTTCATAAGAGATTGGAATTTAGGAGTAGAACATTTATTCCTGGTATATATTTTTAGGCTACATAATTAAGATTTATTCTCAAGATAACTAATCAAAAGCTGAATCACCAAGAAATTAGGACATTTGAGACTTGAGTAGAACCAGACATAAAGTTGAGCATGTGTAGTCATTGATTTAGAGTCTCTTAAATCATCCATTCTTTGGGCCAGGATTGATTCTAGAGCTCGAGATAAAGAAATGCAGAGAACATATCTAAATGCAAGGGTGAATAAACTTGGCATGCCAAAACTGTCAAGCAAAACCTGTGTGTGTATTTTAGTCCCTATGAAAATCACCATCCTTACCAAATCTTAATTGGCTTAGTTGAGTTATATGGCTAGGTCCCACATTTTTTTAATCCTAAAAGCTCGACAAGTGCTGAGTTTGATAAAAGAGGAAATCAGAGTTAGGAATCCTCCCATGACATTCTTAATCCTAAATGATCTGTCCTTGATTTAGAAAGATAGTTATCCATTGCCTAACTCACTGACTGAGGAATTCTACAAGCAAATAATGGTCTCCACTTAGAGTTCGAATCAGCAGAATTCCCTTTCTTCTCTGAAGCTGGAGCCAAAGTTCTAACAAAGATCTTACTACAGGTCATAGCTTGAGTTCTCTAGGAAGGAAACTGAGCTGGACTCTGAGATGAATCAACTCCTACAGAAAGCAGGATAAGTCAGCAGGATCTGGCAGAAGGAGTAGTTGAGTTGATGGCCTGATGAAAATCTCTACCAATAACTCACCTTAGGGAGAAATTCTGGAGCTAAAACAGCCTGTTAATGTTGTTCTGCATTGGGTGAACTGAAATGATCTGGCATTTATATAAACCCTTCATCAGTCATTTGATGTAGGCTGCATTTGTAAGGATATGACCCTGGACAAGGAAGTTCTCTGCAGCTAAAGACATTGCTGAAGGTGCTGCCAACTGAAGCTTGCCTTCAACAGCAGCCCTAGAAGCTGGGGTAGCAAGTCTTCCTTGAAGAGGGATTTGAGCAACAAGTACAGCCTTAAAGGAGGATCTGGACAGGGCATCACCATGGCCACCACAACTCCCCTTTGTCTTGTAATAAGACTGTGTTGTGCAGGAAAAAAAATGTGCATATGAGGGTTGCATACAAGAATCCACTAAATAAAATTTATCATCATTTCCATGGATACCTTAGATTTAATGTCAATTCCTATGTACATTTTCTTCTTTATAAAAGAAGGTTTTCTAGGCATTTTTCCCCCCAAAGAGTAGTAGCAAAGTGCCTTGATCATAGAATATATCAATTAGTGTTTCTGGACTTGTTTTTTTTCAAATCTGGGAGTAGTCAGTTGAGAAAACTTCCAATCAAGAAAACCTCAGGGCAGTTTTTAGTGTGGATGCACAGTACTTTAGTAAATTTCAGGGTTCAAAATCCACTTAAGGTTTTAACAGTTTCAAGGAAAGTGGTTTCATGACCCAGAATCTAAGATAAAGTTGTTTCTAATATTCTGTAATTATAACCTGTCTGGTATAAGTTCTATTCTTAAAAATCCATTCATTTTATTTTTTAAAAAATTTACAAAATATTATATCTTCTTTATTTATTTTAATACAATGCTTTGAAACTTAAGATCAAAGCTGGTTTAGTAATATTTCCCAAATAGAACACCATCAAGTACAAATATTACAAAGGATCTCTGAGTGTTCTTGTTAAGTGGTCTATATCATGTTGTACACCTTATATATGTGAATTCTTTATATATAAGAAAAGACATTCACTTTACATAAACTTTAGTGAACACTTTTGTGCTAAAGTGGTAGTTGCCCTTGAGGATCCCAGTTGGAAAACAGCTCTGCAGACACACTCTTTAGATTAAAAAACACTATCTCCCTGACCAGTGGCACCAAATACTTGTCTAAGTGTAGAGATGCAGGTAAAGAATATCTCTTTTCAGGCCCTCCTGCCCCTAACCCGGGCTGAGCTCCATCACAGAGTTCTCCTGTACCCTTCTGGACCAGAGGTGAATTTGTGCTGCCTAAGCCTAGGATCAACATCTGGGAGAACAGAACGAGTTGATCTCATCCAGGACAACCGACTCTCCTCTTTATTAAGTCCTTATTTAGCTGAACTATAAATATTATTAAACATTTGCTTATGAACTTCCAGAGCACCATGCTGTTCAACAGATGAGGCTGGTGTGTTTTAATTTTATGCACTCTGAACGTGCTTGGGTTAGTTTCCCTTCTGCACTCCACATTTTCTTAAGTTCCAGTTATTGGAAAGAATTTTTCCTACAATCCAAAGCACACATTGTCTTCATTTTTTTTTTCTGTTCGTGGGGGAGGGTTGGTTTGGGGGCATGTGTGAGAACTGAAGGATTATGAAGGTGGAATGGGTTATGACACATTTTCATTTACAGCTGTTCTGACTCCCTTGCTTTAATCCAGCCCAGATCTCAGCAGAAACCTAACACCATTCCTTTGACCCTAGAATTGCACCAGTGACTCAAATCACCAAATAAGGTAAGTCATTTGTTATCTGAGCCATAAATATTTACATCCACTAGTGACAAATGTATAAAAAGTGTGGAGTGACTGTGTAACTTCAGCTGCCCTCCCCAGGCTGGTCAATAGTTTCTGTTATCTCTTGAAAGCCCTAATGACTAATGTGTGCTAGTTGGATAAGAATGTACTCTCCAGCTTGTTACCCTCCTCTAATTGTTCATTATGACCACATTAGTCACCTAGGAAGTTTTTATTTTTCTTTTAAATTTAGGGCCTGTTACACAAAATTGTTGGGACTGGCAAGCATCTATCACCCTCCTGGACTCCTTCATTCCTTTATACATTCTCTTCCCATTGTTACCAAAAACCCAAGAGATCATCACCATTTCTTTTTCTTCTTCACTTTACCAACATAATAGCTACAGAACAATTCCATTCTTTTCAACAATTCCATTCTTTTTCCTGCCTATAGATGACTTTGGAGGTTAAGTCTTAAGAATGCATCTAAGCAATGCTTAGGCATAGTCTGATGCTTTCCGAATCTAATAGGTGATCACACCACAAAGCAGTTATGATATAAAAGCATGTTCAAGCAAGCACATTGAAAAATCTTTCAAGTATTAACTGGACTGAAATGGAGCATGCTGAGGGCAAAGTGAATCCTGTTTTATTCTTGTATCAAGAGCTGTACCAGTAAGAAAAATGAAAAATCAGTAAAATCATGCTGTTGTTCTTTCATCCACTAGGTCATTATGCAGAGCTTGTATTTTAATATAATCACTAGATAAAGAACTCCAAAAATCAGATAGAGGGAAAAAAGTATGTTTAATGAATTTAAAAGTTGAGTGCTAACAATATCTAAAAGTTTAGATAATTCAATTTTAAAAGACTTGACTATTTTGTTAAAAGGATGTGTTAATTGGTACTGACTAACTGCATATATACCTACATTATAGGTATAACATTTGAGAAAATGGTTGAAGATTTCCCTAAAATGCTGTAGTGGTTTGATAGCTAAATTCATTGGCTTAGTGATAGTTGAAATTTTTCCTTTAGGAAGAATTTGGATATAACAAAAACTTTAACAGATCCTCAGAAATATCTGAGTTGATAACTTGCAGAGATTTGAATCATACCTGAAAAGAAGATTCAACTCACAGATCCTTCTAAAAGTTTCCTAACACTCCAGGCTAAATTAAGTGCTACTCTTTTCCTGCTCCCATACTATCCTGTGTATATTCCTATTGCACCACCCCACAGGAATTTCAGTTCCTTGAATGCAGGACCTTGCTGATTCATTTCAAAATCTCAAAAATTCAGCAATGTTTTGTAGATAATTTGAGCATAGAAAATATTAGTTGAATGAATGAATGAGAAGGGAAGCTGAGAAAGATGAAATGGAAAGGATCTTAAGAGAGGGAGTGTTAGGTCTTCTAAAATCTTGATTAGAATAGTCAGGTATCAGGAACTGTGTGTCTGTGTAGGTAGGAGTGACTGATGACGATAACACTGTTTATCGTGAGGCAATGACTTATAAAAGATTAAGCTAAAATGAACTTCAGAGACTGAGCTGACTTAGGGAGAGTTATAGTGTAGCCTTAAAAATTATTTGGAATTCAGTTACCTGAATTAACAGCCATGTGCACAAGAGAATTTTCAGTAACACATTGGCTGCTATCTAGGCTTGGAGACATCACTTTCCTCTAGCATACTACTGCTTTTTCACCTCCTCCTTCAGTGCCTTCTTAATGGTTCCTAACTGAAGTTCTTCCCTTCCCACCAGGGCTTTATATCCTCCAGGCTCCCAAATTCTCTCTCTTTCCCTGCCCAGCAAAGCTCCTATTTCCTGAATTACTTATTTTCAGCTTGATATTCATATGATTAGTCAAATAATTGTCACTATGACTTATAGATTTGATCTCCTCAGGATATTTGCTTTTAAAAAGAGGAATTTGCTAATCCAAATTAATTTCTAATTGTTCAAATATTTATATGAGAAAATATGAAGATATTTAATTTGAAGGCCTTTTGGTGGCTCTTTCTACTCATCCCTCTCCTGGCTGTGCACCCACTCCCGCACTTACTCATCAAACATTACAGTATACAAGTCAACCCTGTTCGGTTTCTATAGTCACACTATGTATTTTGCTATGTTCTTTGGCAAGTGTCTTTTCACCCCAAAATTCCCAGTGAAAGGAGAATTACAACTAAACAAATGCAACAAGGTTTAAAAGAGCCATCATTCATAGTATGTCACAATATGTAAGATTGTCCAGTATACAAGATGATGCTCCTTTGAGGCAGACCATCCAGACCAAGATATATGACCTTTGGACACTCATTTAGGCTTTTATCCACCATTTCCTTATTGGTAAAGTGCTAATAAATGCTGTTACTGTGGAGCTAGGAACTAATGTATGTGAAAGTGCTGAGTAAAATAAGCATCTTAAAAATAAAAAACATGGTTAATATCAACTACTGGAGAATTTAAGTAAAATACATACAGTGTGATTACTCTTGAGCCAACATATTCTCCTTTGAAAAATGAATCCTCTAAAAGAAAGTATAATGAGTATTTTATTATTAAAAAAAAATGTTGATCCTTAAAATACAGTTCAGATTCAATGAAACCACTGCTAAAATACCAATGGTATTTTTCACAGAACTAGAACAAATAACCTTAAAATTTGTATGAAAAAACCTCGAACACCTAAATCAATCTTAAGAAAGAAGAATAGACATGGAAGTATCATGCTCCCTGATTTCAGACTATACTACAAAGCTACAGTATTCAAAACAGTGTGATACTGGCACAAAAACAGACACATAGATAAATAGACTAGAATAGGGAGCTCAGAAATAAACCCATACACTTATGGTCAATTAATCTATGACAAAGGAGGCAAGAATATACAACAGAGAAAAGACAGTCTTTTCAATAGGTGGTGCTGGGAAAACTAGAGAGTTATATGTGAAATAATGAAATTAGAACGTTTTCTCACACCATCTACAAAAATAAACTCAAAATGGATTAAAGATCTAAATGTAAGACTGAAAACCATAAAATTCCTAGAAGAAAACCCTTTGAAATAAATCACAGTTTGGGGGTCTCTTTCAAGGCAAAATAAATAAAAGCAAAAATAAACAAATGGGATCTATTAAACTTAAAAACTTTTGTAAAACGAAGGAAACCATTGACAAAACAAAAAGACAACCTACTGAATGGGAGAAAATATTTGCAAATGATATGACCAAGAAGTGGTTAATATCCAAAATATATAAATAGCTCATACAACTCAATACCAAAAAACAAAAACAAAAAATCCAATTAAAAAATGGGCAAACAACTGGAACAGATACTTTTCCAAAGAAGATATACAGATGGCCAACAGTCACATTAAAAATGGTCAACATCACTAATCATCAGAGAAATGCAACTTAAAACCACAATGAGCTATCACCTCATACGTATCATAATAGCTATCATCAAAAAGTCTACAAATAACAAATGTTGGTGAGAATGTGGAGAAAAGCTCACCCTAGGACACTACTGGTGGTCTTGTAAATTGGTGCAGCCATTATGAAAAAACAGTATGGATGCTCCTCAAAAAACAAAAATAAAACTACCATATGATCCAGCAATTCTACTGCTGGATATATAGCTAAAGAAAATGAAAACACTAATTCATAAAGATACATGTGCCCCAATGTCCATAGCAACATTATTAATAATCGCAAATATAAGGAAGCAACCTAAGTGTCCATCACAGACAAATGGATAAAGAAAACATACACACACACACACACACACACACACACACAAATAGAATACTACTCAGCCATAAAAAAAAAAATGAAATTTTACCATTTGCAACAACATGGATGGACCTGGAGTGTATTATGCTAAGTGAAATAAGTCAGACAGAGAAAGATAAACACTGTATGTTATCATTAATATGTGGAATCTAAACACCAAACTAATCAATATAACAATAAAGAAAGAGACTCACAGATATAAAGAACAAACTAGTGATTACCTAATGTGAGGAGAGGGAAAAGGAGAGGGGCAAGATAGGGGTAGGGGATTAACAGGTACAAACCTATGTATAAAATAAATAAGCTACAAGAATATATTGTACCACAAAAGAAATATAGCCAATATTTTATAATAACTATAAAGTATAATTTATAAAATTTTGTATCACTATGTTGTAAACCTGAAACTAATATAATATTGTCAACCAAGTACACCTCAAAAAAAAATTCAATAAAATTTTATTGAAATTTCAAGATAAAGAAGCAAATCATTTTTTTTCCATCTTTATACTGCTTCTTAGGCTTTTTATTTTAAGTTTGGGAATGAATACTATGAAATTATAAGTGTTATATGCAGAAAGACCCAATAAATTAGTTGGAGCACAGAGCTTGTGAGAAGTAATAGAAGCCCTCAGAATCAGCCTTAATGATAGTCTTTCCAAACAATAGACCTTGGGAATGTCACTGAATCTCACTGAGCCTGGATTTTTTATTGTTTTTTTTTAAAAACAGATAATTCAATAATTTATTCACAAATACAATTATGTACACTCTATGTTGCCATTGGTGAGGTAAATATAAATTCAATGCTGCCCTTGCCCCTGAGAGTTCACCTGCCCTGTCTAACTCGCAAGAATTTTGTGAGGATCAAATTAAAAGTATAAGAATATGACTTGGCAAGTGCAAAATTATCTATAAATAGATAAAATTAAGTCTTTTTCTTTCAGAGAGCTACCTTTAAGGACAATAAAAAGGTATGTCTAAACTTTAGCAAGCATATAACCAAAGCCATAGGTTTTTAAATCTCCTAATGGAGCTTACCAAGAAGGTCTATGGAGGTTTCATCTACTTTTCTTTTGTAATTTTAATTTATTTTATTATTTTATATAGCACATTCTTATTAATTATCTATATTATACATATTAGTGTATATATGTCAAGCCCAATCTCCCAATTCTTCCCACAACCAACACCTCCCCGCTTTCCACCCTTGGTGTCCGTACATTTGTTCTCTACATCTGTGTCTCTATTTCTGCCTTGCAAACTGGTTCATCTGTACCATTTTTCTAGATTCCACATATATGCATTAATATACGATATTTGTTTTTCTCTTTCTGACTTACTTTACTCTATATGACTCTATACTCTAGGCCCATCCATGTCTCCACAAATGACTTAATTTTGTTCCTTTTTATGGCTGAGCAATATTCCATTGTATATATGTACCACATCTTCTTTATCCATTCATCTGTTAATGGGCACTTAGGTTGTGTCCATGTCCTGACTATTGTAAATAGTACTGCAGTGAACATTGGGGGGCATGTGTCTTTTTGGATTATGGTTTTCTCTGGGTATATGCCAAGTAGTGGGGTTGCTGGGTCATATGGTAATTCTATTTTTAGTTTTTTAAGGAACCACCATAATGTTCTCCACAGTGGCTGTATAAATTTACATTCCCACCAAGAGTGCAAGAGAGTTCCCTTTTCTCCACACCATCTACAGCATTTGTTGTGTGTAGATTTTCTGATGATGCCCATTCTGACTGGTCTGAGGTGATACCTCATTATAGTTTTGATTTGCATTTCTCTAATAATTAGTGACGTTGAGCAGCTTTTCATGTGCCTCGTGTCCATCTGTATGTCTTCTTTGGAGAAATCTCTATTTAGATCTTCTTCCCATTTTTGATTGGGTGGTTTGTTTTTTTTTAATATTGAGCTGCATGAGCTGTTCATATATTTTGGAGATTAATCCTTTGTCCATTCATTTGCAAATAATTTCTTCCATTCTGAGGATTGTCTTTTTGTCATGTTTATTGTTTCCTTTGCTGTGCAAAAACTTTTAAGTTTCATTGGGTCCCATTTGTTTATTTTTCTTTTTATTTCCATTACTCTAGTAAGAGGGTCAAAAAACATCTTTCTGTGATTTATGTCATAGAGTGTTTTTCCTATGTTTTCCTCTAAGAGTTTTATAGTGTCCAGTCTTACGTTTAGGTCTTTAACCTTTTATTTATTTATTTATTTATTTATTTATTTATTTATTTATTTATTTATTTATTTATTTATTTTTGTGGTACACGGGCCTCTCTCTGTTGTGGCCTCTCCCGTTGTGGAGCACAGGCTCCAGATGCGCAGGCTCAGTGGCCATGGCTCACGGGCCCAACCACTGCGCGGCATGTGGGATCTTCCCGGACTGGGACATGAACCCATGTCCCGTGCATCGGCAGGCGGATTCTCAACCACTGCACCACCAGGGAAGCCCTTTAACCCATTTTGAGTTTATTTTTCTGTTTAGTGTTAGGGAGTGTTCTATTTTCATTCTTTTACATGTAGCTGTCCAGTTTTCCCAGCACCACGTACTGAAGAGACTGTCTTTCTCCATTGTATATCCTTGCCTCTTTTGTCAAAGATTAGTTGACCATAGGTGCATGGGTTTATCTCTGGGCTTTCTACCCCGTTCTATTGATCTATATATATGTTTTTGTGCCAGTACCATATCGCCTTGATTACAGTATCTTTGTAATATAGTCTGAAGTCAGGGAGTCTGATTCCTCCAGCTCTGTTTTATTCCCTCAAGATTGCTTTGGCTATTCAGGGTCCTTTGAGTCTCCATACAAATTTTGAGATTTTTTTTTTTCTAGTTCTGTAGAATCTGTAGATTGCTTAGTGTAGTAAAATCATTTTCACAATATTGATTCTTCCAATCCAAGAACATGGTATATCTCTCCATATGTTTGTGTCGTCTTTCAGTCTTCTTATCAGTGTCTTATAGCTTTCTGAGTACAGGTCTTTTACCTCCTTAGGAAGGTTTATTCCTAGATATTTTATTCATTTTGCTGCAAAGGTGAATAGGATTGTTTCCTTAATTTCTCTTTCTGATATTTCATTGTTAGTGCATAGGAATGCAAGCAATTTCTGTGCATTAATTTTGTATCCTGCAACTTTACCAAATTAATTGATTAGCTCTAGTAGTTTTCTGGTGGCATCTTTAGGGTTCTCTATGTATAGTATCATGTCATCTGCAAACAGTGACAGTTTTACTTCTTCTTTTCCAATTTGTATTCCTTTTATTTCTTTTTCTTCTCTGATTGCCATGCCTTAGACTTCCAAAACTATGTTGAATAAGAGTGGCAAGAGTGGACATCCTTGTTTTGTTCCTGATCTTAGAGGAAAAGCCTTCATTTTTTCACCATTGAGAATGATGTTTCCTGTGGGTTTGTTGTATATGGCCTTTATTATGTTGAGGTAGGTTCCCTCTATGCCCACTTTCTGAAGAGTTTTTATCATAAATGGGTGTTGATTGTTATCAAAAGATTTTTTCTGCATCTACTGAGATGATCATATGGTTTTTTTTATTCAGTTTGTAATATGGTGTATCACATTGATTGATTCGCCTATATTGAAGGTTCCTTGCCTCCCTGGGATAAATCCCACTTGATCACGGTGTATGATCCTTTCAACGTGTTGTTGGATTCTGTTTGCTAGTATTTTATTGAGGATTTTTGCACCTGTTTTCATCAGTGATATTGGTCTGTAATTTTCTTTTTTTGTAGTATCTACATCTGGTTTTGATATCAGGGTGACGGTGACCTCATCAAATGTGTTAGGGAGTGTTCCTCCCTCTGCAATTTTTTTGAAGAGTTTCAGAAGGATGGGTGTTAACTCGCCTCTAAAGGTTTGATAGAATTCCCCCGTGAAGCCACCTGGTCCTGGCCTTTTGTTTGTTGGAAGATTTTTAATCACAGTTTCAATGTCATTACTTGTGATTAGTTTGTTCATATTTTCTATTTCCTCTTGGTTTAATCTTGGAAGGTTATACATTTCTAAGAATTTGTCCATTTCTTCCAGGTTGTCCATTTTATTGGCATAGAGTTGCTTGTAGTAGTCTCTTAGGATGCTTTGTATTTCTGTGGTGTGCATTATAACTTCTCCTTTTTCATTTCTAATTTTATTGATTTGAGTCCTCTTCCTCTTTTTCTTGATGTGTCTGGTCAAAGGTTTATCAATTTTGTTTACCTTCTCAAAGAACCAGGTTTTATTTTTATTGATCTTTGCTATTGTTTTCCTTGTTTCTATTTATTTCTTCTCTGATCTTTATGATTTCTTTCCTTTTGATAACTTTGGGATTTGTTTGTTTTTCTTTCTCTATTTTTTTAGTTGTAAGTTTACATTGTTTATTTGAGATTTTTCTTGTTTCTTGAGGTAGGCTTGTATAGCTGTAAACTTCCCTCTTAGGGCTGCTTTTGCTGCAGCCGATATGTTATGGATCATTGTATTTTCTTTGTCATTTGTCTCTAGGTATTTTTTGATTTCCTTTTGATTTCTTCAGTGATCTCTTGATTATTTAGTAACGCATTGTTTAACCTCCATGTGTTTATGTTTTTTACCCTGTAATTGATTTCTAATCTCACAATGTTGTGGTCGGAAAAGTAGCTTGATATGATTTCAATTTTTTTTTAATTTTCTGAGTGTTGTTTTGTGACCCAAGATGTGATCTATCCTGGAGAATGTTCCTTGTGCACTTGAGAGGAAAGTGTAATCTGATGGTTTTGGATGGAATGCCCTATAAATATCAATTAATTCTACCTGGTTTATAGTGTCGTTTAATGCTTGCGTTTCCTTATTAATTTTCTGTCTCGATGATCTGTCCATTGGTGTAAGTGAGGTGTTAAAGTCCCCCACTATTATTGTGTTACTGTCAATTTACTCTTTTATAGTTGTTAGTATTTGCCTTATATATTGAGGTGCTCCTATGTTGGGTGCATATATATTTATAATTGTTATATCTTTTTGGATTGATCCCTTGATTATTATGTAGTGTCCTTCCTTGTCTTTTGTAACATTCTTTATTTTAAAGTCCATTTTATCTGATATGAGTATTGCTATTCCAGCTTTCTTTTGATTTCCATTTGCATGGAATATTCACTTTCTTTGTAGCCACAGGCTTCCATGGACTACACGTCATCATCGGATCCACCTTCCTCATTGTTTGTTTTATTCAGTCTGTATGTGTTCCTAGGTCTGAAGTGGGTCTTCTTTAGACAACAGATATATGGGTCTTGTTTTTGTATCTATTCAACAAGCCTGTTTCTTTTGGTTAGAGCATTTAACCCATTCACATTTAAGGTGATTATCGATATGTATGTATGTATGTTCCTATTACAATTTTCTTAATTGTTTTGTGTTTGTTTTTGTAGATCCTTTTCTTCTCTTGGGTTTCCCACTTAGGGAAGTTTCTTTAGCATTTGTTGTAGAGATGGTTTGGTGGTACTGAATTCTCTTAGCTTTTGCTTGTCTATAAAGCTTTTGATTTCTCCATCAAATCTCAATGAGATCCTTGCTGAGTAGAGTAATATTGTTTGTAAGTTCTTCCCTTTCATCACTTTAAATATATCGTACTACTCCCTTCTGGCTTGTAGGGTTTCTGCTGAGAACTCAGCTGTTAATCTTATGGGAGTTCCCTTGTGTGTTATTTGTTATTTTTCCCTTGTTGCTTTAAATAATTTTGCTTTGTCTTTAATTTTTCTCAGTTTGATTACTATGTGTCTCGGCATGTTTCTCCTTGGGTTTATCCTGCCTAAGACTCTCTGTGCTTCCTGGATTTAGGTGGCTATATCCTTTCCCATGCTAAGGAAGTTTTCAACTATAATGTCTTCAAATATTTCTTGAGTCTTTTCTCTCTCTCTTCTCTTTTCGGACCCCTACTATGCAAATATTGGTGCATTTAATGTTGTCCAAGAGGTCTCTTAGGCTGTCTTCATTTCTTTTCATTCTTTTATCTTTATTCTTTTCTGCATCAGTGAATTCCACCATTCTGTCTTCCAGGTCACTTATCTGTTCTGTCTCAGTTATTCTGTTATTGATTCCTTCTAGTTTATTTTTCATTTCAGTTATTTTATTTTTCATCTATGTTTGTTCTTTATTTATTTATTTTTCTTTTGCGTTATGCGGGCGTCTCACTGTTGTGGCCTCTCCCATTGCAGAGCACGGGCTCCGGACGCGCAGGCTCAGCGACCATGGCTCACGGGCCCAGCTGCTCCGCGGCATGTGGGATCTTCCCGGACCGGGGCACGAACCCGTGTCGCCTGCATCGGCAGGCGGACTCTCAACCACTGCACCACCAAGGAAGCCCTGTTCTTTAATTTTTCTAGGCGTTTGTTCTTTAATTCTTCTAGGTCTTTGTTAAACATTTCTTGCATCTTCTCGATCTTTGCCTCCACTATTTTCCAAGGTCCTGGATCATCTTCACTATCATTATTCTCAATTTTTTTCTGGACGGTTGCCTATCTCCACTTCATTCAATTGTTTTTCTGGGGTTTTATCTTGTTCCTTCATCTGTTACATGCCTTTCATTTTGTCTAACTTTCTGTTTATGTGGTTTTCATTCCATGGGCTGCATGGTTGTAGTTCTTCTTGTTTCTGCTATCTGCCCTCTGGGGGATGAGGCTATCTAAAAGGCTTGTGCAAGCTTCCTGATGGGAGGGACTTGTGGTGGTTACAGTTGGGTATGTCTCTTGTAGGCAGAGCTCAGTAAAACCTTAGTCCACTTGTCTGCTGATGGGTGGGGCTGAGTCCCCTCCTTGTTGGTTGTTTGGCCTGAGGCAACCCAGCACTGGAGGCTACAGGCTCTTTGGTGGGGCTAATGGCAGACACTGGGAGGGCTTATGCCAAGAAGTACTTCCCAGTATTTCTGCTGCCAGTGCCCTTGTCCCTGCAGCGAGCCACAGCCACCCCCTGCCTCTGCAGGAGAACCTTCAACACTAGCAGATATGTCTGGTTCAGTCTCTTGTGGGGTCACTGCTCCTTCCCCCTAGGTCCTGATGTGCACATTACTTTGTGTGTGTCTTCCAAGAGTGGAGTCTTTGTTTTCCATAGCCCTGTCAAGTTCCTGCAATCAAATCCTGCCAACCTTCAAAGTCTGATTCTCTGGGAATTCCTTCTCCCATAGCCAGACCCCCAGGTTGGGAAGCCTGACATGGGGCTCAGCAGCTTCACTCCAGTTTCTGGTCTTCTGTGGTATAATTGTTCTCCAGTTTGTGAGTCAACCACCCAGCAGTTATGGGGTTTGATTTTAGTGTGATTGCGCCCCTCATACCATCTCATTGCAGCTTCACCTTTGTCTTTGGATGTGGGGTATCTTTTTTGATGAGTTCCAGTGTCTTCCTGTAGATGATTGTTCAGCAGTTAGTTTCGATTCCAGTGCTCTCACAAGAGGAAGTGAACACACTTCCTTCTATTCCGCCATCTTGAACCAATCTCTCATCTTACTTTTTAATCATCAAAAGACTGAAATGACAAAATATGGGCAGATGTACACCTGAACTTCTGCTTCCTTTTCTTTATCTGATCCTATGAGAGGTAATTGTCAGTAACAGTAGCTGGAGAGTATATTTGAATAATAATGCTACCCTGTTTATTTAATTTGAATTTGCTCTAAACAGTCATCATAACTTCAGTGGTCACCTGCAGCTTAAATAAATTTAATTTTAGTGAACTTCTCTCAAACTTTTAAGTCATGAGCTCAGCAGACAAAATAACAAATTCCTCTTTCTAAAACTTGATTTAAGTGATTATTCATTAGCAAAGCAGGTTATAATTTATGATAATATAATTTTAGAGCCTGAAATTTAAAATAAAGGACTTGCAGTTGAATATTAATACTCAGAGGGAGATTACATTTGGGCAGGTGCATGAGCCAGACCCAGCTCAATGCCTGTTGGTCTCAGTCACATGTTTAATGATGAAACTTGGTTCTGTGTGGGATTGGTTGGCAAGAGTTACATGTTGCCCCATTTGGGAGGAAGTTGATATATATATATATTTTTAGCTAATGTTTCTGTTTTCACTATTGCCTTTGAAAAGCCTCAACAATTCTAGTTTCATATGTGCAGAGGAGTGTTTCTACTTAGTTGTTTCATTATAGTGACTCATGATTATTTCAGATAAGATTTCTACCTGCTTTAGTACAATGGAAACATGTTCTGTATGATGTGAAAAAAAAATGTTTAAGAAAGAACTGCAGATCATGAAGAAAACATATTGCAGATCCTGAAACACCTAATTGGGTTGCAGCTAGAAGGGGTCTCAGAAATATTAGTGACACAAGAAATGTCTTTGGAAATATCTTCATTTTATATATACATTTCCTTTTTTTTTTTCTGAAGTGCTTCATTATTCATATATTATGAACTGTTCATAGGGCTTGGCTTAGATTCTCTCCTTCAGGCACTTTGGTCTCCAGTGACCTGTTAAAATGGTCTTAGCACATTCACAAGGCTTTTCATTGCACTCCAGCCTGTTTGTAAAAACGATCCATCAATATCATGTTCAGATGACAGTCTATGTACAACCTGCCTTTGCTTAACCAGCCTGTCTAATGCTGAGAGCATAGCATTCTATCCAGGAATGACATCTTGAATAAGTTTGGGTTGGGGAATATTGCATTCTTCTTCAAGACTACTTTTTTTTTCTTCTTTTCAGACATTTCCTTGATTTTATAAGGCTATAAAAATAGGAACACATTTTTCTTTCCTTTGAAATGATGTTGGCCCCAGTTTTTCTCTTCTCTGGGGTGCAAGATAATTAAATCGGCATGCAAAGAAGGAAATGTTTACAAAGCCATGATTTTGATGTCAGATGCTGTATTCAAAACCAATATCTATGACAGCCTATCCAGCCTCTGCTTGTTGACGTCAGCTGAATTTTCAGGACTGACATTTATGAGGCTATCATTTATAGGACTTTATGGTTGTCTTCCAAAATAATATGCAAAGAAGTTTTCCAAAAGGTAGTCTCACAATTGTTACCCACACTGACTGATTCCTGTACATTCAGGAGAAGACATGACTAATTAGACTGAATTAAAAATAGCCCAGAAAGCTGTCAGTGACAGATATACATTACATGGACTAGTTCTAGTCCAGATGCTGGAGATACAGCATACTCTTCTCCCTTTAGCAGCCCTTAATTGAGCTTCAAGTTGGTTTTGTGTATTTTTGAAAAGTTTTAATGGTTCCAAAAAAAAAGAAGAACTCACTTTTTATTCTTTTTAACATTACTACTCCATTAGTAATCTTTTCCTCTCCCAGGGTGGGCTGGTTGACATACAGCATGTGCCTTTATGCAATGCTGTTGAAAGGGGTCCCCACCACTTCCTTTCTGCCTTCAGCACTCTTCCACTGCATGCCCTAAGTCAGCTTGTGTTCTTAATAGCAAGAGTGCAAACAGACTCAAAAAGGTATGAGTTAATATGTTGGGGAATTGAGATGAGGAGGAGGAAATCCATAAAGAAAATAAAATACTGTTAGCCACACATCTTCCTCATCCACAGTAATCCCAACTATTTTATTCTAGAAGGTAGAAAGATGAAAATGGCTTACTTACTTATTTGTTGTTCTTAGAAAGAAGTGATACCACACTGAAATCCCTTCTTTGTGGATTACCTGAGTGCATAACTCACTGTAATTACTAATTTTTGTGAACATATATGCCAAGCTTTGCATTATATACATTAACAATGGCATTGTATTGTTAATTCTTTCAACCACCTTATGAGGAATGTACTATTATTATCATCATTTTACAATCATTGAAACTGAGGCTTAAAGAGATTAAATATATTTTCCTAAAATAAGAGACCTAAAACATCGAATAAAGAAGACTCTAAGCCAGTTATATTTGCCCCCAAAAGCCCATGATCTTAAGTGTTATATTACTCTGCATTTTCAGAATCACAAAGCAAGAAGGAACTATTTTAACATCGTTAAAATAGTTACAAGTGATGGAATAAGATCTTTCTTTGAGGTGATTCTAGTTCCTTATTACTTAGTGGCAGAACTAGAGCTCCAATGAGTAAGTATCCAAGATCTCAGTTCACATTTTGAGCAATAATCCCTTTAGTGATAACAACAGATCTTTGAAGAAATTAAAAGTTATTTAATATTTTTATAATTATTTTTATTAATTATTTTAATAGTATTAAATTTCACTATTCAGATTCAGTTTATATTTTACATCTGCCTACCATTTTATACTTAACAACTTATAGGTATCCATCATTTCCCACATATTAAAGATACAAAATTCTGAAATTCAAGACTGTAAAAATCTCGGTCCCACTTCAACTTCGAAGCTTTTGTCCTGCTACACCTCTATAAAAACACTCCTCTCCTGTCATATTGCTTTACTCATGAATATTCCATGTTTGTTTTTCATTGTATTATTCAACTCTATTCAAAATGCCCTACTATTTCCTTTTCCCAATTTTATGAAGTATTATAATCATCACGCTTCAAAGGAGGAAACTGAGGTTCATAGAAGGAGAGTACGTTGCTTGACTTCTTTCAATTGTAATTTCCTTTAAAGAAGGCAGCATTGTGCTGTGGTGAGATAAATAATTTGAGCATAAGAGAGACCTAAAATTAGATTCCCATTCTGAAAAGCCTTAGTGATGAAAATTTAATTTCCTCCACCTCGCTAAACCACAGTTTCCTCATTTGAAATTTGGGGTAATAATATCCAACTCATTGAATTGTAAGGCTCAAAAGTGACAGTGTTAGAAAAGCACTCAATACACATACGCTGTCAGAAATGTGTAGTTCCCTTCTCTATACTCTGTGCAAATGCTCAAGAATTGTTTGTTGTCAGCCACAACTTTTTTTTTTAATTGGAATATAATTGCTTTACAATATTGTGTTGGTTTCTGCTGTACAATGAAGTGAATCAGCTATATGTATACCTATAACCCCTCCCTCTTGGACCTCCCTCCCTCCTCCCCCATCCCACCCATCTAGGTCGTCTCAGAGCACCAAGCTGAGCTTCCTGTGCTTTATAGCATGTTCCCATTAGCTATCTATTTTACCATTTTTGACTCAATGATTCATTAAGATAGAAAGCAGCCTGAGTAAATTGTTCTTTGCCCCAGTGCTTACAAAATGCTGAGTTTCCAGTTGGAGATATGTGCTCAAAATGGAATGAACCAGGTTAGAAGAAAGATCTCCTCTTTTCACAATTGCTCCCAGACTTATGGAGAAGACAGATACACATTTCCCTATGTCTTCATGAAGGAATATGAATCTAGAATGCAGGATGTTCAGGAGAGAAGAGAGAGGAAGGTAAGGGATCTGCCTGATGAAAGGATAAATCTCTACCTGGCTTATGACCATAGTAAATCTGGGTTGTATTATTGGGGTTCAGGCCCAAATGTTTTTTTAAAGCATCAGGCACAGCTCCCTCAAACATACTATTTCATCAGATGATAATAAGAATTTGATTTGGATTATATGAAATTGTCTATACTCAACTTTAATTTTTAACAACCATATAAGGTAAAAATTCAAAACTTCAGTGGATGGTATTTGATAGAAATGTAGAAGAAAAAAATATCTAAATCACTAAACATTGAACTCCCATATTTTAAAGCTTTGACTTTAAGGTATATTTCCTTATACCTGCTTTTCAGCCAACAATAACAAAAATGGCAAATGCCATTACCCCTTTCACAGAAGAAGAACCTGATATTGAAGGGCTGCTCTTTGTTTCATGGTCTCAGTGAATGGACTGAATTGTGACAAACACTAGAAAACATATTTTCTTTCTTTTCTGAATAAAAGCATCATTCTGGTTACATGATGATAACATTTTAACCACAACTTTTGCTCCCCATTCTTGGTAACTACTGACAAAAAACAAAGTTATAACTGACATTTTTCTTTTCTTTCTACATGAAATCACTTAAAATCCTTGTATAAAATTTTTTAAGTAACTTACTCTGTGTAGGACACATAGGAATAGTTAGAAATAATTTTTTAAAGAATTCTCTCACCAGTAATATGTAGAAGTTGCTGAGTCCCTATGCTACATTTAGGACTTTTTTAAAAAATGAAATTAGTAAGGTGGAAAATCACTCCCTATTTAGCCTCAGTTAGCCAGGTCATCAGTTATATAGTTTTTCTAGAGACAAGGTTTCTTTTTTTTTTTTTCTCAGCTTTATGGTACACATTGAATTTTGAAGGTGACTGGAAAATTTATTAAGTTTTATTAATTTATTAAGTGAGATCTCATCTGACTCTTCTCAAAAAGGTGGCTTCTCAAAAGGTGGCTTGTGCATCCTTTAGTATAGGCTAAGTTTTGCTATGGAAGCAAACAACTCCAAAAAACTCAGTGTTCTGACAACATTTAGATTTTCCTCTCAGGTACATCTATCAATAAGGTCAGCAGGAGTGGTCTCCTCACCATACCAAGACCTTAGTTCACAGATTCTCCATCTCAACATATTCCTCCACAATCTCTGTGGTAATAAGAAGGAAGCATGACACATCATACATTGGCTCTTGAAGCTTCCACCTGGGGGAGACACACATCACTTCCACTCCTATTCCATTAGCCAAAGCAAGTCCAGAGCCATGCCTAATTTCAAAGAAGGTGGAGAAATATAAACCTACATGTGTCTGAAGAAGGAGGTCTGGATTATGTATAAATGTCCTAATGCCTCCCAAAGCGGGTATTCCAGTTTCACTTGACTGATGGTTCAGTGTCATTTTTGAAGTCCCTCTAATAAGGAGAGGTCAAGACACCTACTTCAGAAGAAACTAAACTGTAACACTTTTTGCCAGCCCACAACCACAAGTGGTTGGCCTTCAAGTTTTGGCAAGATTCCATGCTTATTTTGCCATGCCTAGCATGGGAACTGGTTTTCACCTCTTGCTCAAACCCACTATGAGTGAAAGCTACTAAATTTTATCTGTTAGGAAAAAGATTTTAATCAAATTTTTCAAAAGTTACTTGGGTAAATGTCAGTCACTTAGGACTCATAAATTCCCTCTTCTTTTATCCACTGCGCTTCATTTTGACTGACTTGCAAGTAATGGGATAAACATAAAGACTAGAGGTGTTTCCAAATTTGTGGACTGCAATTTTATTCTCTTTTTGGCATACATGCTCTTCTGTCTCATGGAAGAGATAAAGGTACAATCCAGTAATAATTATTTAAGCTTTGTAACAGTTGCAAGGAGAATTCTCTAAATTCAGATATACCAAATAATTGGGTTTTTTTAATGTAAAAAATACCCTAATGTTAAAGTACAGGAAACTCGGCTCACAATATGATTCAATGTAGATTAAAGAGAAATATATTAGTCAAATTTGATGATACAACACACACAGACAAAGATAACTGATTATAAATAAAAAGATTTGAGGGTTTAATTGTACCAAATGAAATATCAGTGTAAAGGGTAACATTTAATATTTGTACCTCTTTACTACTTTTACTTAATTTATTCTTTTAAAAAAGGGAAATAAATATTTATAATCTATATGTCAGGAAAATTGTGCTTAGTTTTGTTCAGATTTCATATATTAGATTTCATTGTCTTCTGGTTCTCAGGCACTCTCTTGTCAGAAACCAGAAAATAAGGATTTTTAATGGCTAAATATGAACACCTAAGGTAATGAACTGAGAGTTAATGGCAAAATAGCCAACATCCACATGTGAAGCTTCTATTTCTGTTGTTCCCAACACAGTAATATTGAGTGTCTTGTAATAGTTTTGCCCTTACTCTCTAACACGTGTGATTATGTGACAATGACATATTCTTATGTTTAAGGTAGCTGACCCATTTTGGGATACAATCCAAGATAGCTTTGTGATATTCTAAATTATATTCTATTTTTTTGTACAGCTTTTAGCAAGGCATTGATATTGAAGGACTTGGAACACTCCAATACACTCAGAGTCATCATCTTTACACCACGAAGGGAAAGAAATTCGCCAAAGGGAAATACAAAGACAATGCTTGCAAATTAATATTACTCCAAGACTATGGCTCCAAATCTCAACATAGAATTCCTGTGAGATAGACATCCATATGTGTGGACATGTGTTTTTCCAGATGAGGATCATTCTAGAACAGGATTCAAAGCAGACACCACTGTTATCTCTTCTCCTTTTCTCACTAAAACTACACACTAATAATGAAAGGAAGAATAAATGAAAGGTGTGTTTATCTCTGATGTGGGTATGTCTTTGGAAGTTGTGGGTGTTTAATAGATCAGAAAAGGCAACCTTAGGGCTTGCTTTACCTCACTGTTCTGACGTCCCAAGAGAAGACATGAACTACAGTATATGCTTATTGTTTTGTCTCTGGTCAACTTTTCAGATGGAATAGGATTAACCAGTTATGAGGATGGTACAGGTGAATTGTGGATATATGCTATTTTTTTTCTGCATTTCTTAAAACTGTTACACAATACACCTTTAGTTATTTACAAGGACTAGAAGCAAAGGTTATTAATTTGAGTGTATGGTCAACTGTGCCTTTTACATTGCATACACCTAAAAACTTTGTCTTGATTTATATAAATTAAAAGATAATGTTTACAGAATAGCTTTTTTGCTAACTCTGGCTTTCCAGACTCAAAAGTATACCAAATCTTTGCAGAAATTAACCACCGCACTCTGGTTGTTGATTGCCAATCATAAGATGATCTTTTAATTATTGCTAAAGCCATATGTGTTGAAGTTGCATGGCAATACCTTTTGAAATATTTTGTCCATGCTGCTGGCAGCAGTGTTAATTTGAGCATACTAAGTGAGTATCTTCTTTTTTTCAATATCTATATTGATTGATCCCAGTGGAGTTATCTTTTGACAGGTCCAGTGTTTGGGTATGTTTCAAGACCAAGTGGTCTAATAGAAACACTTAAGGGTGGTCAGATATCCAAATCACACCTTCTAATTTAGAAGACCCATTATAGAGGACCTTGATAAATTTACAATAACTACTTATTATTGAGTACTATTTATGTGTAAAAACTGAAATTAATTCTTTAAATATATAGTATTTCTAATGCTCAAAACAGTCCTATTAATTACATAAATTTATCAATATTTTAGAGTGAGGATCCTGAAGCTTGGAAATTAATTTGATGCTGCAAGATGGCACTGAAATTAGAATCCAAACCAGAAAAGTAATACAATAACCTCAAGCCCCACTTTCTCATCATAAAAGGGAGATAACTATGTATCCCAATGGATATCATGACAATTATATATTAAATACTGAATCTGAACAAGCCCAATGGTTAAAATCTTCAAGAGGACTTATCATCATACTGCCAGCCAACACCACACACAAACTGGTGACGCTGAGCAAACCATAACCTCAATTTCCCCAGTTTTCTCATCAGTAAAATAGGCATAATAATAGTACTTTTTCCATAAGTTTTTTTTTTGTGTGTGAAATTAGATATGTCAACTGCTTAGAATAAGACCTTGAGCATAGGGGGAACTTAATTAAATATTTGTTAATAGGTATTTATAAATTAAAGAATGTCTACTATCACTTGATCTAATAGTAAGCAAGCTAATAAAGGATGAAAACAAACTTGCTTAGGATTCCACAGAGTTCAAATTCTTATTAAAGAGTTTAGATATTACCCCTTATTTTTATTTCTTCATTTTGGTTTGAGATTGGGTGTCTGATTTTTATGTATAGACTTTTCCAAAACATGCTAGCTTTCTTGTTGCAATTTCCTATACATCAATCAGTATATCATTGGATAATGTTCTGAAGAGTACAGTAAAGCATCTTAAGAGATAGTGCAAGCTCTAATTGCTCACAGGGGATCTCATTTTGTCATGCTCTTTAAAAATAATCTCTCTGCTTAATTCTTTGCTGCCATTCATTCTATCAGTTCAAGTTACAAGTGACACTAGGTGATTAAAATTTTTTAAATTCTGACATTTTTATATTCTAATTTCAAAAATTGAAGACATATTTGATAAAATTTTTGTGTTAGCCTTACGTATTTGAGCCAGCTGGTCCAACATGGGTTTTTTATGAAGATGTTAAAATACTAGGCTTAATAAATTCCTTAACTATTTTTTTTGCATATCATTAAATTACACTTGGAAGTGCATGCTGATTAGCCACTTCACAGAGAAAGTGAAGTGAAAGTTATTCAAATATCTTCAATGTCTTGGAGGAAGTATGTTATTTAGAGAAATAACAAAAACTGAATTACTTATAATTTTACTCATTGAATATTATACCTCTCCCCATCCTCTCCCCACAATACTACTGTAAGTACAAAGAATCTGGGTATTTGGTAGGATTTTGTTTCTTATTCTTATGTACTTTTAGAAATGCTAATAGCCTTTAAATGTAATTTGAAGAGTTCTGAGAATATGCACTTAAATTAATTTCAAAATATAGCATACAGCATATATCTATTCCTTGGCATGTTTAGACATGACAGGTATCAAATACGTATGAACATGTAGTATCAATTTTCAAAAAATTAGAATAAAAATTTTAAGCTTTAGACTTTACATTGTACAATATATCTTGAATGTTTCAGAAAACATTTAAAGACTAAAATGTGGTCAATATTATGAACATAATTTATCCCTGTAACAGTTCTTTACTGCAGATTTTCAGAGGTGCCAAATGAATAACATACTCCAGTTAATCAACTATAATGTCCTTCCTCTTAGTAATTCTAATTTAGAGCAGTGATTCTCAAAGTGTGGTCCCCAGACCAGCAATATCAGCATCATCAGAGAGATTTGGGCTTTTCCCCAGACCTACTAAATCAGAAATTCTGACGATGGGACCCAGTATTCTGTTTACCAAGTCCTCTGAGTGATTCAGATGCAGCTAAATTTGAGAACCACTGAATGAGAGATTCACTATGGAGTAAAAGAAACATGCACTTATCCCCTTGATCCTTTGGGTTACTGACTGTATGAAACAATGTCAAGCATTGGGCAGCCCATTTAAAGTAAGGTGTGGGTCTTAAGCAGCAATAAATTTGGAACAAGAAATCCTATTTCTACTGGGGCAAAAGACTGTTCCAAGGCTTGAAGAGCCTCATGAGAAATGTTGCACCAGATTAAAGTTTTTATGAACATATAACCACCAAACAATCCTTTCACCTTGGCTTGGCTTCAGTTTTAGGGCACCCCAGGAGGGTGGGGGTAATTCCAGGGCCTTAATGGTTATACATTCCCCAAGTTACTGAGGAGGTTCATTTGGGGTTTTGCTATTCATTTTGCATGAAACAAGGAGTAAGGGGATATCTAAGGTTTTTTAAAAAAATAGAACTGAGGACAGCTAAAGGGTCTATAAAATAAATCAAATTTCAGTTGTAGGAAAAACAAAAGCACATTAATTGCATATAGTATTGCCAGATAAAATACAAGATGCCATGTTAAATTGTAATTTCAGATAAACTACAAATGATTTTTTTTTACTACAAGTATGACCCATGCAATATTTGGGAACATACTTTTAAAAAATAATATTGGAGTATAGTTGCTTTACAATGTTGTGTTAGTTTCTGCTGTACAGCAAAATGAATCAGCTATATGTATATATAGATCCCCTCTTTTTAGGATTTCCTTCCCATTTAGGTCACCAGAGAGCACTGAGTAGAGTTCCCTGTGCTATACAGTAGGTTCTCATTAGTTATTTATTTTATACATAGCAGTGTATATGTGTCATTCCCAATCTCCCAATTCATCTCATCCCTCCTTTCCCACCCCCGTATCCATACATCCATTCTCTACATACTTATATTAAAAACAATATTTATTATTTATTTGAAATTTATATTTAACACAGTATTCTGTATTTTTATTTGCTAAATTTGGCAATATTAACTGAAAGTCTACTATTCCTAGTTCATCCATCCAACAATCTTTTGGTAGTGTTATACTTATTACATTTAGTCAAACTCAATATTTAGTGCTCTGTTGATAGGTTAATTTGCAGTTTTTTTTTAACTTGTCAGATATATCAATAATATTAAGGTTTCTAAATCTTCAGTTGAAGGAGAGAGACAAAGACTATATCTAAACATTAATTGTATATTTTTGTGTGAATTATATTCACCTAGAAAACTATGTTGTATCTTACTTGATTTAAATGATATGGAAACTAAACATGATTCCATTTAACTTTCTAGTTTGTTAGAAAGATATATTTCTGAAAGTAGCAAATTCAATTATTTTTGAAATCTAAGATTGCTTTAAATAAATTCTGGAAGTTTCATATTTCCAGCATAATTGGTGAATAGTTTTTAAGAATAAGGAGAATCCTACATTTGAATGTTATAAGAACTCCTGCCATTTGTACAATATTACAGCAGATAAAGCCTTTCTGTAGATACAATGTCTTTGATTCTCACTATTTTGATTTGTAAGATTTGCTATAAAAGAATATATTACATAAATTATTTTTACCAATAAAGAAAGTGAGGTGGAGAAGTGCTAAGAGATTTGCCTAAGAGCATATTGTAGGATAACTATTATTAATATATGTCTGGTAAAAAATAATGTCATATACTTATCTATCCTGAGATTAGCACCTCTACATGTCTACATCATTGATTCCGTTTAGACACGCTGTGTAAAAAAAGAAGCAGATTATATCTTACCCCTTTTACAAATAAATAAATGTAGACTCAGAAAAATAACTTGCCCAAGATTACAAGGTCATTGCATAATAAATGATGGAGCAATGACTTAAGTACAGTGCTCTATCACCCAGGCCATAAGTAGAACCCTCCTGAAGCACAAATAATTAATTCTTTATTATCAGTTTTGGTAAGTGTAGAATTTGTTTTATTTTCAGAAACTATAAACCAAGATTTTCTTAAATGTCTCTGTTTCCGTGTAATGAAATATCACAATTCATTCAAAAGTTAGGAAGAAATATAATATAGTATAAGGCCTTAATTAATAATAAATTCTCTCTGTGATAGCATTGAATCAGATGACAAAAGGCTAAAATTACCCTTTAAAGAAAGACCCATAGATTCAGGTCAGAAGAATTAAAACTGTACCAAAAATCCATTTACATTCTTGCTTCTGCTTAGGGTGTAGAAAACTAGAGATGATACTGTTGCCACCCTCACAATAAGGAAAAACGTTGAACAATCTATAAAATCATAATTTTTTATAAACCTATCAAAGAACTAAAGATGCAGGATAAACAAGTAGCCTGAAATCTAAGAAAAAATAGGTTCCTCCAAAAAGACAGGACATGAAGATTGGCTTGCTTGTACTAGGTAAGTAGCATGCAAGGAAATGAGGCCAACTTAAAATATTTGATGAATTGCTAACATCAGAGTGTGAGCTAGCATGAAACTATAGAACTTCTTGGAATGGCAGACACAGGAGAGTTGGCAGCAAGTTACAGACCCTTCTCCCTAGACCTAACCACATAATCACAAAAAGCGTTGGGGGATGGATGGGTAACAGAGGTAGCTTCCTTAGGTGATAAAGGTCTTGGAACAGGAAACAGTATCTGTGCAGGAAAAGCACGAAGCCATGACTGGATCATTCTCTCCTTTTCCCCCAATGATGCCAAAGCTTTACAAGATTGGGAGAAGGGCAACAAAACTTCTTTGGGTCTGCACAGGTGAAAAAGAATTGAGACTGGAAAACGGGAACAGGAAACAACCCTCTACACTGGTGAAAGGGCAGGAAACAATCCTGAGCCCAGAACATTAAAGATTTCCACATCAGTGGAAGAGAAGCCGTAGAAAACTTTCTTCCCCCCAAGACTTATTAAAGACACAAGGTGAAGTTTGGCTTTAAAGGGGAAGAGGAATAGTATCACTGAGAAAACGTCATCCTAGAGAGGTAAAGATACAACAATTGACTAGGACAGAGTCTGAACCAGAACAGTAGAGAAATGCCCCCCTGAAAATCCCCACTAAGCTAGCAAGCATGAAGAAGCAAGTAAATGTAGTCTACTGCTAGAAGCAATGCAGAACCTAGAGCTCTTTCTGAGATGCATGCTGTAAGAGAAAGATTAATGTTGATCGTGGAACACAAACAGTGAATAAAATATTTTGATCACCCAATCTAATTACAAGGAACACAAAAGGGATTTGTAGCCTATAGTTTGCTGAAGAAAATCATAGAAGCAACAACAAAAACTACAATAAAATCCAGCTTATCTCCTAACTAGATTGCCCCAATCTGTCCACAACAAAGTCATAGCAGAAGAAGAGGTATGCCCATTTTCAGACTACTATTTATCTAAGTCTCTACTGTCTTACATATCACATCTAGCTTTTAATACAAAATTACATGACACTTGAAAAAGAAAAAAAAAAATACACCATCAAAAGACAATGCATCAACCTGACAAGACTCAGATATGACTCAGATGCTGGAATTATCAAACAGGGAATTTAAACATATATAAAAATGACCTTGAAAATGTAATCCAGAGCAAAGGACAGTCATCTCTCTGCTTACAAGATATGTAGAAAAATGGACACCGGTGAAGAATTGTCTCCCAACATACCAATCCCTTGTTTTTACACTTTCTTGGCTTCTAGTAGAAATTTCTCTTGACTATGCCATTCCATTGGCCACTCTGGTTAACCTGCCTGACAGAAGCTAGGACCAACTCCATTCAATTGTGTTATAGAGCATTTAATTAGGTTATTATCTGTAGGTCTCTGAGCAGTGGGGTGAGGACAACTAGTGATATTAAACTTAAGTATGATCCCAGGCTCCTGGAACCAACCAGCTGATCTTAGAAAGCCAGGTGGCTTTATCCTTAAGTTTCTGGATTAATTTTCCCCTTGGCCTGAGGCATTAATTCAGGTACAGCAGGGTGTATAAATTATTTCACTAACTCCATATTGGTCCATAAGGACAAAATCTAGAACAATTCTATATCTCTATCAAATCTGGACAATAAATTGAGACTGAACTAAATGCCTTTCTGGATCAGGGTGATGTCCTTGATTATTTCCTTCAGCTAAAGACATGGATAATTTCCTTTCCACCTTCTCTAATTAGATGACAACATCATAGAGTTAAATATTTAATTTTCATAAATTATGAGTTATACATCCCTCCAGAAAGCTCTCCTAAGTAACAAATGATAGTCTCATTTTGGAGAGATCTTTGCAATCATCTGCTGTATGTGAAATCTACTGATTTTGTTTCCTCAAATGTTTCAGGTTCTCTTATGACTATCCCTGAAGTACAAGTTATTATGTTTTTGGAAGGAAGGCAAATTAATGCCTGGCTTCCATACAAGAAGTAGAGTCCCAAGGATGTACATGGTGCTGCTATAATAAAGTGTTGTTTATAATTGTTGGACACTTCAAGTGGGAACTTCCTTAGCAGAAAAGCAGACGTTAACATTGCCTCCAAGTTAGTCTCCTGACTGGCTGGCTGGTAAACCTTAGGATTCCCAGTTCAACTTAAATTTGAAGGTGGTCTTTATTTGTTGGGGGGTGTGCTATCTGAGGGCAATAAGTCCATCCTCTTATGTTTGTCTACATCACCAGCCAGTTGGCCTTTATACACCTTGCAGAATGACTAAGTGATGGCAACAGTTATGAAGGTGCAAAATATAGGAGTCTTGATAGCTGATTTGTGTTGGAAATGTAAGAACTGTGCCAATTTCTATAGTTTCCAATACTCAGTAAGGTTAAGGGTGGTGGTGGTTAACTTGTGGCAGAACCCTCTGGCAGGGTTGGCAAACCCAGCAGACCATTACAGTCGTCCCTCAGTATCCACAGGAGATTGACTCCAGGGCACACTTTGATGCCAAAATCCACAGGCTGAAGTTCTTTACAGTCGGCCCTCCACATTCACTGATGTGGAACCCATGGCTAAGAAAGTCTGACTGTATGTTTAAGCTGCTTGCCACAGCTTGGGAAAGCCTTATCGGGAAGTTTTCCTTCATGAGTTGACTTTCAGGAGTGATTCTGAAAAACAAAAATAATATTGCTCCCTCCCTCATAGTTCCTGGGGGTCTGAAGTTTTCTCTCCACAATTGCCAAGGTTTTGTTTTCCCTTGTCCACCTCAAAATTTGTGTTTCCTTTCCAGAAATCATAACTTTATCTTTTTTGCAATCACTCTCTATTTTCATCCAGACTTTTTTTTTTCCAGAAGAACCGAGTGCAAGCAAAACAGGATATTTTTATAAAACTGACAAAGTTCCACTCTGTCCTTCACTTTTAGTATGTGTGGGCTGCTATGGGGGACTTGAAGAGAAGTGTCATCAACAATATTATCATTATCCTTGTCATATAGGGTCATGTCAATCCAAGAAGAGAATCTAGGTAGCTGAACCCAAATTAAGGTTGAATCACCTAGACTCTCTTTTGGCCAGGTTGCCACTCAGAAAGTTTACCAAACAGGCTTATGTAACACTGCTATCAGGGAAAAGAAAGAACTCATGCCCAGGAGTGGTTAGGGCAAAATATCAAATTTTCAAATTAGGTCTATGTAATTCTCATAATTTTCATCCTGATAATTACCCAGAAAGTGACCTAGGAAGATTATCCTTTTCTGGAGACAGCCACATACAGTGACTAAACTACCTTACTAAGGAAGAGGTAAAGAAAGCAGGGTCAAAAATATTTTTAAGTTAATCTTTGAGGAGGGCCTTTCAATGCTCAGACTTACCAGATAACATTGGAAGATACAGACAATGCAGGTCCATCAGATTTGTTGAGTGGATCATCAGATGGCAATTGATTAAGAAAGCTGCAATCATGGCACAGATTAGGGTCAAGGGCAACAATAGTGTGATTGATTGGACTGGAAGAGCAACACAGAGACCTGAAAAACTGATGAAGGCAGTGAAGCATCACTGATAGTCCACAAAAAGGGTGAAAGGTCCAATTTAGGAAATTTGCCAGGAAGGAGTGGAGGCCATGTCCCATGTGATGTGGCCTCCCTCACCATAAGAAGACAGGTCAACTATGCCAGACATCACAATATCTGACATGCATTGGTAACTTCCACATCAGAGACATGCAATCCTTTATCTTTTTACCAGTCTATAATGATGAATATGTTTCCATGTCTGGTAGAATGATGGATCCAGGCATCAATGGTGGAAATTTCGGGTTTGAAGACTTGATCAGCAATTTGATTCTACTCAGTCTCATCAGAGAATGAGATCTTTCCAGGGACATGACTCACCCATACAGTTTGATGCGTAGCCGTGATTTATTTCTGTTGTTCACAGTTCTAAAATGGCATTTATCAGTTTGTAGTTTTCTAGACCGTTAGCAACAAGTGCGTGAAAATATAGCAAAGTGCATGGAAGGAAATAGTGACCAGAGCTCGGAGAATGGCATTGAAATCTGTCCACTGAGTGGAGCAACCACATCCATCATCGATTTTGCATAGCTGATGTTAAGTTGAGTGGTGACAGCAATCCAATGGACGACATCTGGTTTTGGGACAGCCGAGCCATCGGTGAACCCTGCTCAGGTTTTTAGGGAGCCTCTGTGATTCGAGAGCCCCTTGGAGACAGTGGCTTACTTCACATGGAGGAGTGGAGGATAAAGTTTCTCACGGAGGAATAGCTGTCACTTTTTCTTGTAATGCCAAGATTCCTCTGATGCCAGCTGTGTTCTTGTTAGTTACTGAGTCTGAGTAACTGATATACACTCAAATGGAAATAGAGGCAGAGGTGTCGTCACAGGGCCTCCCTGGGTCAGGAGTTCAGATTTGACAAGAGCCCAGTAGCCAGCTAACAGCTTGGGTTAGGAGTTCAGTTTTGACAAGAGCCCAGTAGCTTTTCAGGAAAGGTGGTAGCTGTGTCACAGAGGCGATAAGTCCTTAAAAGGGCTCTCCTGAGTGCAGGTTGCCTTCCTTTGACAGAGGCTCTAATTGGCAAAGTCATTAGACACAGAGACTTGTAACTCAAAGTGGTCGTTAGAGGAGGGGAGACCCAAATGTACAGAGTGGCCACAGCTTCCTGGACCACTTCCAACAGAGCTTGTGGGTTTGGGCTCTTCTTAAACCAGGCTGACTTGTGTCTTAAGCAACATAAAGGACCAAGTAGAGTGCCCAGGGGAGACACATACTGTCTCTAATTCCCAAGCAGTCCAATAAGAAGTTGGACCTCATTTTGGTGGGGGGAGGTGGGGGACTGAAGTGACATTATTTCCTTGACGGCTGAGGGATTGACAATAGGAATCTGCCTATATAGTGTCAAGAAACTTTACTTGGGACTCATAAAATGCCTTCTCCTTGTTCCAGTGGGAAACACTCAATCTTCCAAAGCTGCTTACTATACAAACATCCTTGAAACATAGCCCAGAAGAAAGGGCAGTCAGCGCCTCTGCTTGAAGGAAAGGCAGAAATGTGAGAACTCATGGAAGATTGCCTCTCAGTACTGTATACTAAAAAGGATGAAGTTTACTTCATATAAATCATACCTAATTTTTTAAAAAAGCTTTCATTCAAGAAACCAGGAGTATGGGAGTATGAGGTGAGCTGAAAATTCTTTCTTCTTTTCTGTCCTCAAGAGATTTATTTCCTATGTGAGGTGTTTGTTTTTGTTTGTTTTGAATGTATAATTGGATTGGAAACAAAACAAAAAAAACCCCCCAGCAAAACCATACATGTTCTTAAGTGAAAAGACCTAATAGTATACTAAACACAGGAATGCCATTAGCACTAAATTTATTTAATTGAGTTCAGTCAGCTCTATGTTTCTTGAGAAATCTACTGAGATGAGTGAATACTTATCCACTGATTATTCTTAGAAAAGATAAAATGTATAATGATGTATTTGTTAACAGTTCATGGGGTTTTATGTAGTGAGGAAAAAATAAGTTGAAGAAGTCCATGAGAAGAATGGTAGTTCCTCTAATTTATTACTCTGAAACAATATTTTAGTAATATAAAAATAAGTTATTCTAGATCACTCCATAGACAGAGGATTTCTGGGTCTTTGGCCCATATCTATGGTTCTCAGCTCTAGCTGCATATGAGAATTACCTGGAGAGCTTTACAAATAATGATTCCAGACTTCATGCCTACAGATTCTGATTTAATTGGTCCAGGGTGGGGCTCATGCCTTGGTATCTTTTAACATTCCCCTAAGTTATCCCAGGGTTATAGCCAGAATTGAGAACCACTGGCCTGTGCAATAGAACATTATTGCTATGTAGTTTTCTTTAGCTCCTTGGTCTGTGAGAAAATTTCTAACAGAGACTCCTTCGTGTTATTTAACTATACAAAAAATAAAAGTACACAAAGCAATTTAACAATTTTATGGTTTTTGACTTTAACATTGAAAAATGAAAGGTAAGATTCAAAATATGTCATTAATTTATTTCAGCAGTTATTAATTTTGAGAGTAGAGGTGGCAAATCAGAACCATATGGGGTCATTTTTTCAAATTAAAATAGCCATGTTCCCATGTTCTCTGTATGATTCTGACTTCCCACCATGGCTACCACCTCTCTAACTTTTGTGGAAAATGACTGGTTTATCTCTTTTGCTTCTGACTTGCCAAATAAGTTAGATATATGTTCCAGGGATCAGTGGTCAGCCCCAATTCTCTACCCTCTTGTTATGTGATCAGATTAATCATTTGGGAAGCTTCAAAATACAAATCTGAGAAGAGGAACACTATTAGTTGAGAAAGATGCCACAATAAAAGCAATTTCAGCACAGAAATAGCCAAAAGCTTTTCTATTCTAAAAAAAATAACTTATTCTAGGAACAATTACAAACTTGTGCTTATCCCTGGACATGTAAAATTCATACAATGAAAAGAAATGATCATTTTAGTAAATTCAACTTATTCTGGAACCCAAATTTCTCAATAAATTTTCTAACTAACCCAGATAAAGCCACAAAAATTGTTCCATTTCTTTGAAACTTAAAAAGAAAATGAGTTTCAAAACTTCTTTCCATGGATACACTATCCTTGCACCTGGCTCAGATAGATAAGTAGGAGGTTAGCTCTGTAGAGTCTTTTAACCCTTTTCTACTCAAAGTGTGGTCCATGGACCAGCAGCATCCTCTCACGTTGGGACTTGTTAGAAGTGCAGAATCTCAGGCTCCACCACAGGTCACCGGAGTCAGACTCTGCATTTTAACAATATCCACCAATGAGTCATATACACATTAAAATTTAAGAAGAACTGCTCTAGCCCATTGTTTTTAAGATGGTCATCTAAACTATCCAGAAACATGCAATAATGCCTAAAAATATCTGTAAAACAAATGGCACACAAATAATCCATTTTAACAGAATTCTTTAAAAAGACAAAAATAAGAGCTTTAAAAAATCTTGTTTTTTCTTTAAACCATTAAACAAGATTCTTACACTATAACATGGTGGGATTTTCATCTTTTTCTCTGAATACAGTCAATGATGACAGAGCTGAAGTGAGCTTGTTGGTTATGTTAGTAGTAGTGGTATTATGTGTTTTGTTGCTATTCTTTTTATCTCAGTTTTCCATTTCTATTTCAGAAAGTGAACACAGCAGGCTGCAATTTGCTAAGAAGCAGAAGTGCAAACTGCTCTTGGGAAAAAAAAAAACAAAAACAAAACATAACCATAGCTTCCACCTGTTCTTTATATTTCCAATCAACACTAGATAATGCTATTTGTCCAGGCATTGAACATCACAGGAGAATGGGAGGACAGAGAACACACCAAACTTAAGTTGTGTCATCTTAAATAAATAAATGACCTTTTAACCTCCATAATAGTAATTCAATTCAAGCTAATTTCTAAAAGCAGCACAAATTTAAACAATGAGTAATAATAACAAAACAATAACAACAATAGCAAAAATATTTAAAAGCCTTATTCTTTCCTACTGGCACATCTGAACATTTCATTATACGAGCTTTCCCACTTTTATTCGCATCTTGTTTCCCCTTCAGTTTGTACTGTGACCTCCAGGTGAGAATGCTTTCATATAATTTTTCTCACCAAGTGAAGTAATGAATATCATTGTGAGGGTACTCTAGACTTGGTGTTACGATCTCTGCAGTAAGTAGTTTGAACTGGAGAGCATTATATCATGTGCATAATATTTTCACAAGCAGGCAGCAAGAAAGACTTTTTTTTTCTTTCCATAATGTATAAAACACTGAATTTAAAATTTTCCAGTTTTTATAATTTGGGTCTTTATGGATAATTATGTCACTAATAAACATGATGCCTGAGAGTAATACATAGAATATGTATTTAGTAAAACCCTTGGAAAGCTGTGCCCATTTGTGCACCATGTCTGATGTAAAGGGCCAAGCCCTAATAAAGACCATGCTTTATAAAGAATGCATTGTGGGTTGGCCTGAGAAACATAGAAACATGTCTGTGCTCTCAAAGTAACACCTTGTGCCAAAATTCATAATATGAGATGTTTGGCTCAATGCCGCTGTAGTAGGTTATACCTATGGACTTTGTATTTCTTTGATGGATTTAGGCCAACCTCCTAATCTCCATTAAAAGATGATTGAACGTTGCAAGCAATGAAAAGAGAAATTAGAATAACACATTTAATCAAATCACTAGTTTACTTTGTTTGCTTGCTTTTTCCCCTATGATCACCTCCCTTTTTTTTTTTTTTTATTCATAGGGGCTCCTTTGTATTATAGGTTTAGAAGAGAAAAAACAGCCTGATTTTCATTATGCTTTAATTTAATGATTCTATTTTCCTGAGTCTGTTCTAGTCTGATTGTGATTTCATGCCTATATCAACGGTAGGAGAAATAGAAGTTTATGAAATGCTACTCTCTTGGGAAATGGTAGGGGACTGGGTTGATTGTTATCATTGTGAAAGGAAATTTAAATAGAATTGGAATCTAGAAAGTTATTGGTCTGGAGCTAGTGGTATAACAAAATTAGACCATTCAAAAAAAGATTGGTTCAAATCATAAGGTTTAGGCTGCAGTAAGAATAAAAACTTAGGAGAGACAATAAAAGAAAGTATTTCCAAGAGTGCCTAACACAACCTGTAACATCTATTATTTATTGATCGAATGAATGAATGAATAAATAAGAATTACAGTGTTCCATCATTTTGCATTGGGTAGAAAAGAACCAGTTAGTTGTCCTAGAAAAATATGTGTTAATTTATAACATATTCCAATTGTGCTGGCTAATGAAAATAAACTACAATCTGATGGAAATATCTTTGTTTTATTTTATGCTACTTTTTGGTAACTTTTGATGTAGGAGACCACACACTTCTTCCAATATTCTCCTCTTTTAGAATCTGTGATTCCATGGTCTCCTACTTTTTACTTGACTGACCATTCTCAATTCTTTTGGCAAACACCTACTCTTCTACGCTGTTACTAAATGGTGGAGGTCCTCTGAAAATATTCCAAATTTGTATCTTCAGCCCATAGCTGTCTTCTGAACTTGAGTCTTATAGAGCCAAAAGCTGAACTGTCTTACTAACTTGGAATCTCATTGGCTAGTGATATTAAACTGGAAGGACAATAAAAATTCCATCTCTCAGTCACTTCCATCTCACATAATTGGAGCCATCATACACCCAACCCAGTTCTTCCAGCTAAAAAACCTAGGATGTATGCTTAATTTCTCTCTTTTCTATACCTGCCTCCCCAATATATTGATATATCTTGAATTAATATATCTTAAACCAAGTCTGTTTTTTCATCATTACCTTCAGTTCTAAGCTCTCATCTGCTTGCTGCTGGGTTACTGCAAAAACCACTCTGGGGCCATATGTCTACTCTTTTCCATTTCTAATCCGTTCTATCCACAGCAACCAGAGTGGTTATAATTATCACTAACTTGCTTAAAACAGTGGAACTCAGCAAAAATAAACTCAATTCCTGGACCTGTATGGCCTTGCATACACAACCTCTTGACTACTTCTCCAGTCCTGTCTCATGTCACTTTTCCCCTTGTTCCCCAGGCCATAGCCACACTGGCTTTCTTTTCTGTCACGTGTGCCAAAATTTTTCTTTCTATAAGGTTTCTCATTTGTTTTTTTCTTTGTGATGTTCCTCTGTCTACTCTTACTCTGGGCATGATTAGCTCCTTCCTACACTTCAGGCCCCAAATTACCTCCTTGCCTTCCCTGACTCATCTGTCTATAGCACAACCATGGTTTTTTAATCATCATGGTTCCTCTCTGTCACATTTCCTGCTGAGTTCACAATATCTATTACAATCCATAGGTAACTCCTCTCTCCCTCCTTTCTCCCCCACCTTCCTTTTTCTTTTCCCCACTTAAATGTAAGCTTTATGAGGATAAGAAACTTGTCTGTCTTGTCTGCTGTCTTAAACCCTGCACATTACAAGTGTTCAATAAATAATTGTTTCATAAATAAATGAGGCTATAAAATAGTAATTCTCAGTAGTACTTTATTTAAATTTCACAATCAAATAACAATAAAATCATCTCAAAAGGTAGCAGAACTGACAGCTTTCTTTTTCCTATTGTACCATGTCTAAAAATTACATTGTATAAACTTCTAAGGAACATATTATGTAAACTTCTCCTCTTTGGGGTAAATGGTTGTGCTGATGGTTGGGAATGATTACTTTAATTGTATAGTTCATATTGTTTAAATACAAAAGTATTTAAGTAAAAATATTTACTGCTGATATGCCCTTAATTGTTGGATTCAGGTTGACCATACCTCAAAGACCACTTGTACAGTAACAAATTATGGTATTGCAATTATTATTTTTTGTGATTTGTTGAAATCAAGGAGGGAGGTTAGCTCTGTAGAGAGCTATTCAGAATAACATAGGACTTGCTACAAAAAGCTATAGATGGTTCAGAGCTTACGTTTCTACCCCTCCCATATCTCCATTTTTTTCTTCATTTCCTTTTCTTTTCTTCACATCCTTGTAAGAATATGATATTTTGAGCACTCTCAGTGCTCTCTTCAGCAGATGTTAGCATGCATATGCTAATTGAACACACTTCCTTCCTACTCATTCCTAAATTCTCAACATCTTCAGTGTTTTCTAAACAAAAACTCAAACTACTCAGATAAACAATACTGATATATATATATATATGCTATATATGTAGCATATATATGATATGATCATATATATGTGTGTATATATTATATATATATATATATATATATATATATATATATATATATATATATATAGCAAAACTTAACTGCCGGGAGTGAATTCTTTTTCCTGAAAAGTTTTGAATTTCCTGTAAAATTGCAGAAGGTCTGAGCTTCAGTTTTATCAGAGTTTTCATCCTCAGCATGGGTGTCAGGAAAGAATTTATATATGATAAGAAAACAAAATGATATGTGTTTTTACATAATTATTTAAAGCTATTTCTTCATGTGGAGAACAGTTTATGTGATAAAGAATACATCCAAGCAAATGAATAAAACAATATGTGTCCTGAAAAAACATCCTTAAAACAGTTCTTAAAATTACCCATTTTTTTCAGAAGGCATTATTATCATTTCCCTTTCTGGAAACTGAATTTACATATTTGTTTATTTATTTATTTATTTGACATTGATTGAGTACCCACTCATTTTGTGCAATAAATGATATACTTTGTGAAGTACAAAGACCTAGGATCTCTCCTCAAGGAGCTTACAGTTTAGGTGAACAGATCATGCACATGTCTGACTGTAATTCAAAGTAAAACAATGAAGGCCATTAAGAGATGTACAAATAAAATGACTTCAATTGGATGTTAAAGAATTAATAAGATCTGCTAGGTATTTGGCACTGAGACTCAGAAGGAACAGCTGAGTAAAGTCAACAATAAAATAGCAAGAGAAACTGTGCTCAGAAATAAATAGAATAGTTTGCCTGGAAGTAGAATACAGAAAAGAGAATAATAACAATACAAGATTACAACTATATACTGAGGCCAACTTAAGGAAGACCATGAATGCCAGTATAACATATATACTTTATTTTATAGGAAATGAAGAACAGCTGATTGTTTAGTGAGAGAAATGCTTGATTATGTGTTTTTAGTGAGAGAAATGCTTGATTATGTGTTTTTATAGAATTAAAATGGCAAAATGGGCTATAGAGAAGTAATTTAAAGAGGAAGAGATCAAATAAGTTACAAAGTTTAACAGACACCTGAGATGGTAATTAGGAAGTCAACTGTTAAGTGAATAAAGGAGAATAGATGTGTTAAATATTATGGATGTAAAATGGATTTAGAAATGAATCCTACATATACATGAAGGAAATGGAGATTCTGAACTTGGATACATATGTGATGAGCTCCTATAAATGCTATTTGACAAGTGAAAAGAGATACAAGTATAAGGGTAAAGATAATAAAATCATTCAAGGCACGTTATGTATGTAAATATATCCAGTTTACAGATGGTAATGTTGGACTCAAACTGGGATGGTAATTGAGGGAATAGAAGGCTAGAAAAAGAATTCTGTGAGTTCCTCTGAGCTCACTTTAGTTTCAGGAAGTGTTTTCTAATGATTTAAATTTTACAGAACTTTTTGATGTTCAAAGGGTTTGCCCCAACTACTCATGTACTTGTGTCACTTCATTTTTTATCTTTTGCACTGCCCTAGCCAATAAGAAACACTTTCTATATTATACTTACTATATGAAACTCATGAGTTAAGTATAATTATTACCATTATTTTATAATTGAGGAAATCAAGTCACAGAATAAGTAACTTGATCATGGTTATGCAGCTAGTAAAAGGCAGATCTAGAATTCCTAATCAAGGTCCTCAGCTTACTGTTACATCCCACCATAGATCTTGAGCCTCCCCTAACCAAGGTTTTCAGGAGTCATTCACAACCTGAAATTAGTCTCATGGCTCTAAACTTGTTATTAGGTGTATGGAGTGTGGCTCACTTGGTTTTCACCTGTCTCCTGAGCTTTAGTTTTCACCATTAGCCCTATATTTATTTTACTGAGTGAGTTTCAATTTACTTTGCTGGTTTAGGGGCCCTTCCCCATTCTCTTGGTTGGAATCTCACTTATCCTGGTATACATTTTGCTGGCTCCTTCCACAACAGATTGGATATTGGTCTACATAATTCCATCCAAAGCCTGGGATTTCCTTCAACCCAGTTTAATTGTGCTAGAAGTACAGTTGTATAACTCATTTCACTTTGCCTAGAGATTCTCTAACCTGGTCACCAGAGATAATCCTATTAAAATAGATAACCAACAAGGAGTTACTGTATAGCACAGGGCACTCTGCTCAATATTCTATAAAAACCTAAATAGGAAAAGAATTTGAAACAGAACAGATACATTCATGTGTATAACTGAATCACTTTGCTGTACAACTGAAACTAACACAACATTGTTAATCAACTATGCTCCAATATAAAATAAAAATTTTTTAAAAAGACAGCTGACTAAAAAAGAGCTGAGTTGCCACCTCCTCCCTGGAGGCCAGATCTTAACTCTGAATAGCTTTATTAGTGCTTATTCATCAGTTCCCCAGGCCTACTGATGAGTACACTTCATCTTGCATTATACTGGACTTGACATAATAAAGTTGATACAGTCAGGAGGATGTTTAATGGTCTTATCCAAGAAATGCCATGATGGGCATGTTTCTGCCCAATGAGGGTAATATTTTTCAGCTCAGATACCAAATAATAAGTACATTTTTCTCTCAAAGAAGTGTTCTCATTAGTCTCCCACTGCTACAGCACAGGACAGAATGCAAAGATAGATGAGCGACAGAGCCATCAGATAGTGTGAGAAGATAATGTAGCTTAGTAGAAGAGCAGTGGACTTTGAAACTTGTTTTATGACCCTATGAAAGAGTATTTTACAGTCAGTTTACTTGAATGTAAAAGGAAAATAACAACTATTTTGTAGGTTTTTTGGTGAGACTTAACTGAGATAATTCTTGTAAAATACCAATTATTGTTCCTAGAGATTTATGGAGTCTAAATAAATGGCAGCCTTCATCATCATCACTTTAATTATTAAGCAGAGGTTCAGCTCATGAAAAGAGGTGCTATTTCTTAGTAATAAGAACAATCATCTGACAATTTCAAGACCATTTGGAAAGGAAACAACTTTCAATATGAGATGATAATCATTAAATTTAAAGTTCACTTGAGCAATTCTAAATTCAGAGATGCAGAAAAAAAAGAAAAGAAAAAGGAAAAAAGTGACAAGCTGGCATAGAAAATATTTTTTCATTACAGAAAAAAATAACATGTGACACAGTGAAGAAATCCTGTATAACTTGAATAATGAAATGCTGAGAGAAATCTAGCCTGCAATAGTAAACACACACATTAAAAAAAAAAAAAACCCACAAGCTGTTTAGTGAGGAGAATTGAAACTTAATACCAGAACCTTAGTATACTATATTTTAGTTGATATTATTATGCTTTAGATGCATTTATCATTAGCTACATGCACTTTTCATTTTCTGGTGTGGATTGTTTTCTTTATTATTTGCAATAATTGTCTTCATGAAGTGTATAGGTTGTTGTATAGACAGTGTGGACTGTATTTGCTCATTCTAGTTAAGATTTTCATGCTCTGACTGAACAATCTAGATGGCTGTACCCTTGTAGAGTGGGAATGCTATTGTTAATCAGGTGAGTCTTTGGAAGACACTTTCATGGTGTCCATAACATTGAGTCACCAGTTGCTGTTTTTAAAAAGAGTGATGAGACCTCTTTTAACTTATGAAAAGTATATCAGTAAATATAGGTTAGGTTAACCTGCAGTAACAAGCAAACCCCAAACTGTATTGGCATATGACTGCAAAAGTAGGTTCATTTCTTGCCTACATTACATGTTGCTTGAGAAGAAGCAATAGCTCTGCTCCATGTCATCTTCACTCTAAGATCCTAGATAATATTACCTATCACCATAATAGATAAGGAAAAGGGGTTTTAGTTAACCATGCACTGGTTTTTACATCTTCTCAGACTAACATTTCACTGGCCAAAGTAAGTCATGTGACCTAGCCTGACATTGTTGGAAATAGGATGTATAATACAATGCTGATTTTTTAACAATAATACAGTGTATCACAGGAAGTCATGTTAGCTTTTGTTCCACTGAGGTGTATATTTTAAAATTATTTTTCCAAGTTATACTCAGTCTCCTACTTTCTCATATTCCTATAAATGTGTAACATTTTAATTTGTTTTTCTTTTAGGTATATAGATGACAACCACAACCTAAAGTAAACATTATTTTTCATATTAAATGATGCTATTTGTGTCGATATTACTTGACTTTTTAGGAAGCCGAGAAGCACAGAAGTTGAAGAACAATGTCTAATTAATACTAGGTTTTCTGTGCATCACAAGTCATGTGTGGGCCATCTATGGGTCAGATTTTTATTATTTTTAAAAACTTGATAATTTTACCATATATCTTTAGAAGGGTAGCTGTCATAACTCATTAGAAGACAAGAAAGTAATTTCAAGAAAGTAAAAAAGAGATGGTGTTTCTGAGTCTTATTAAAAATAAAGTCACTAAATAAAAAGCACACACACAAGCAATTTAACAATGGAATTCAATGTTAAAATTAAGCAACAAAAGATGCTTACTTTTAGGAACTTAAATATTTTCCAGTATAACCGGACACTTAGATTAAGTCAGACCTAACTCCCTGACATGCCTCCTGGGTCTTATGTGGAAACTTCTCATTTTATGAGACATGTTCCTAGAGGTAATACCAGGAAAGAAAGAGGTAAAATATGGGAAATTATATCACTAAGGAATAATATTAAATTGGACTTCCCTCTCAATCTTCTAAGTCTGCAGTTCATTTTGTATTTAGAGTGAGTTTTGGTGAGGGGTGTTTTGTACAGAATAGGGAAAGTATAATGGAGTAAGGAATTTGTGGGTTCATATGGTAAACTCTTATTTCCCTACTTATTAGTGTCAAATAACTGAATATTGCTCATCCATATAAACGAGTCTAAAATCAATGGGGATTGATTAATTGATTATAGGTCAAATGAATTACTCAGGACACACACACACACACACACACACACACACACACACACACACAGAGCTCTTTTAATAAAGATAGCATAGAGCAGTGCTCTTCAAACCATCCTTACAGGCCAAATCTGGTCTTCCATTTGTTTTAGTATGGTACCAAACTAAGAATGATTTTTATATTTTTAATGGTTAAACAAGTTACAAAAGAAACATTTTTCATGGAATTTTGTGAAATTCAAATTTTGGTGTCCACAAATAAAGTTTTATTACCACCACCACACTTCCTTCTCTCTGAACTGTCTATGGCTGCATTGACAAATACTGTATAGCCCACAAAGTTTAAAATATTTACTTTGTGGCCCTTGATAGAAAAAAGGTTGCTGATTTCTGTCTTAGATTACTCTGACATTAAAATTGCTAAAAACCATGCTCCAATAATCAAGGTATAAACCCTATAGTACAGAAACATTTTTAGTAAACAAAGTTTTCACTGTGTGTGTGCACATGTATGTGTGTGTGATTGGATGTGTGTGCTTGTGTCTGTATTTTAGGCAGTGCATATAATATGGACCAAGAAATATTTTATGTGGTTGACTCATCCCATGTAAAAGCCCATTAGATAGCATAGAAGAATCTGAAAACTTCACAACTTTTCTTTTTCTGCTTGCATTGCTATAATTTTTGGCCTGAAAGTGGTTCCATGATTGAGGTTGATTCTGAGACCTTAAGGTTATTTCACTGTAAGTGCGGTTTCCCAACTTCACTTTTAAGATTCTATTTCATTTATAGAATAAAATCACATTGTAGTGTTTCCTTCTAGTTTCACAACAGATCCCATGATTTTAATATTCTACTACTTTTAGAACTAATTTGGGAAGAGATTCCTCATCTTAAACATTTGGAAACAAGTGCATTCTTTAAGATTTCACTTTAAAAAATACAACGTTATATAATCATTTGTAGTTAGTTTTCCTTGACTAATTGTGCCCTCTACCACTAAATGAGAAATGTTACTTAAGTTAATGATTATGTTAGAAATTTTGGAACATGAACAATTTAAATGTTTGTTTTCTTATGTTTAAGGCAGATTCCTTATACCATTTATTTTGGAAAATTCCCCATTATTTTCTGAAATTCACCATGTTTAGTTATCATTACCTTCATACTGACAGTTAATACATAGTGTTTGTATTGTCTTTTTCTTAATAGTTTCCCATTTTTTCTAGCACCATCTTTCTTCCATGAACATCAAGTGTCATAGTTTTGTGAAGAAGTTTCATATGTTCCTTCTTGAATCTGGTGTAATAAAATGTCAAGTTCCATGAATCTAAATAAAATTAGCATAGTATAATAGGGAGAAGATAAAGTAAGCTAATCAAATACATAAGTATTTAACAGTTTTGCCTGTATTCCAGCATGCTATTATAGGGTTTCAGGGGAGGATGCCATAACATAATTATAGACGTATATCCTTGTTGTTTATATATATTGGAGATATATACTTCATTCTAGCCTCTTCGCCCTTGGTTATCTGTAGCTTCCCAATCCAACAGTGAGAAACCTGTCCCCATCATCCAGTATTTACTTATTAGTTCAATTCCTGTATTCAGGTGAAGGGTGGCAACTTTATCAAGCAGAGTCCTCCTTTTAAGCTTTCTGCTATTAATTTTTAATTTAATTCCATGATTTCCACTCTTTTAAATTTCTGGAGGTGTGTTTTATACTCAGATTATGGTTTATTTTGGTGAATGTTTCATTGAGAAGAATGTTGTTGTCTGGAATGTTCTATAAATGTCAATTAGAACAAGTTGATTGATTTTGCTGCTCATATAAACTCCATCCTTACTGGTTTACTGTCTGCTTGATCTATCAACTACTGAAAGAAGAGTGTTGGAATATCCAACTATAATAGTGCATTTGTCCATTTCCTTTTTCAGTTAGTTCTACCAGTTTTTGCTTCAAGTATTTTGATACTCTGTACACACACATTTAGGATTATGTCTTCTTAGAGAATTGGCCCCTTTATCATTAATGCCCCTTTTTATCCCCATAATTTCCCTTGTTTTGAAGTCTGCTTTGTCTGAAATGAATATAGCTACCTCAGATTTCTTTTGATTAGAATTAGAAATGTATATATTTCCTATTCTTTACTTTTAACCTCTCTGAATCTATATATTTAAACCAGGTTTCTTGTTAACCATATAATTGGGTCATGCTTTTTATGCATGCTAACAGTCTCTGTCTCTTAATTTGTATATTTACATCATTCATGTTTAAAATGATTATTCATATAGATGAATTAATATTTTCCATTTTTGCAACTGTTTTCTATTTGTTGCATTTGTTCTCTTTCCCCCTCTATCTCTTTGCTTTCTTTGGCTTTAATTTCACATTTTGTATCTCCTCTCGGGATATCAATTATACTTATTTTTAAATTTGAGTGGTTGTCCTAAAGTTTGCAGTATAATGTTTAATTTATATTAACCCACAAATAGTATACCAATTCATGTGTAATGCAGGTAACATATCGATATAACAGAGTATTCCTAATTTTCCCTTCCCATCCTCTATGACATTGTGTCACTTGTTTCACTTAGCCATATGCTGTAATCACTCAATATATTGTTACTAATATAAACAGTTATCTTTTAGATAAATTGAAAATAATAAAAATAAAATATTTTACTTTACCTTTATGTATTCCTTCTCTGAAACTCTTTCTTCTTTAAGTAGATAAGTATTCGTGAAGAATTTCTTTTAACATTTCTTGCATTGTGAATCTGCTGTATTGAATTCCCTCCGTTTTGATTTGTTAAAGACATTTTTATCTTTCATTGTTAAAGAAAAAATTTTTTCTAAATATAGAGTTCTAGGTTGTTATTTTTCCTTTCAGCACTGTAAGTATTTAACTCCACTGTCAGCTTGCTTACATTGTTTCTTATGAAAAGTCCATTGTAATTCTTATCCTTGTTTCTCCTAGAGAGTATTCTTTTTTCTCTTGGTTCCTTCTCTAGATTTTCTCTGTTTTTGGTTTTCTGTTTCTGTTTTGGTTTTCTGAATATGACATACTAAGGTGTAGTTTTTTTGCATTGATTCCACTTCTTGTTCTTTGAGCTTCCTGGAACTATGGCTTGGTGTATGCCATTAATTTGGAATTTTTTAGCCATTATTACTTAAAGCACTTTTTCTGTTCTTTTTTTTCTCCTCCTTGTATACTAATTACACATGTTACATCTTTTGAAATTGTCCCAAAGATCTTAAATGTTTTCTTCTGTTTTGTGTTTTGATATGTTTTTAAATAATTATTTTTGTTCTCTTTATTTTTCATTTGGGAAGTTTCTATTGATGTAAGTTGAAGCAAACTGATTCTTTCCCAGGACATTTCTAATCTGATAAGACTATCAAAAGCAGTCTTCATCTGTGTTACAGTGCTTTTGATAACTAACATTTTAAAAATTCTTTATTAGATTTTTCTGTCTCTCTGCTTACATTACTTATGATTTCTTTCACTATGTCAACTTTTTGTTATTAGAGTCCTTAATTTATTAATCATAGTTATTTTAAATACCCTGTTTATTAATTCCAAAATCTATGCAATTCCTAGGCTGCTTCTATGCTTCCTTTGTATTTTCTGTTTTTTCCCCTTGCCTTTTGAAATCCCTTGTAATTTTGTTGTTGTTGAAAGCCAGCCATGTATTAAATAATAGGATATGAGATAAATAGGTACTTAGTGTGAGGATTAATTTTAGCCTAGTTGGGAGCAAACATGAAAGTTTTCTGTAGCTGTAAGTTCCAGAGGCTTCAGATTCATCTAGTGTTCTTATTTTTATCTCACTCTTGTTTTTGGTCTTCCTGAATACCACTTCTTAGAGAGAATCTGCATCTTGCAGCTTTATCAGCTATAATCCATTGTATTACACTGGAATACTTTTGGTGTGAGGGACAGGTGTGTGGGGGTCTGATTATATGTAATTTTTTTAGAGGTTCTATGTTTCTGGGCTGTGACTTTCATAAGTATTTCTTCAATTGGAAGGATTTTTCCTTCTTAGGTGAAATAGAAAGGCTAAAATAGGATATAGTGTGTGGAAAGACCTACCCTCAGTTGGGATAAGGCTCTGGTAAAGTCTTCTTTCCTTGAGAGTAGAGTTTTGATAAGGAATAATCTCTAACCATATTGTACAACAATTAGTCCTCTTCCCTTGCCAGAGGCAAGAGAATGTCTTTCTTGAATTTTCTCTGTGAGAATCTTGGGGGGTTTCTGGTGGTAAAATTGATAATAGTGTATCCCGCTCAACACCGTAGCCTCCAATAGTTTCTCATTCTCAAGCTAGTCCACACTCAGACTCCAGCAAATTGTCAAAATTATCATTTAAATGTTCATAATATTTTATGGCTCTAGTGACTTTGTTCCAGTTGGCCATGTATGGCTGCTATGTTCTTGATTTAAATCTCTCCAGATTTGGGTGTTTGTTTGCCTTGTAATCTCAGTTCTCTAATGGGTCCAAGAAAAGTTGATTTTCAGTTTGTCCACCCTTTCTTGTTATGGTGGTTGTACAGAAAAGAGTGTAACTTACATGGTTTTTACACATCAATAGTAAAAAAAAAAAAAAAAAAGTATCCTTACTCCATTTGTGCCAGGTGAGGAAGGCATGGATACGTCTTTCTTTCATAGATCTCAAGCTCAAATATCACATATTTAAAATTGTCTTTCTATATAAAATATACACCTTCTAAGATTACTCTGTAGAATATCACTTCATTTAACAATTTAAAACTTTTTAATTTGTAAGTTTAGTCTAATTGATAGGAACAGTCTGATCCTGATCCCCAAGATGATGTTTGAAATGACAAAGACTCAGAAAAGGCATTACCAGATATGGAATTTACATGATTAAGAAATAAACATTTATTGTATAAAGCTACTAACTTGTTTTTAAAAAGACAACTCCTGTATGCTTAAATGTATATGGTCTATCCTTCTCAGAAACATCAACCTGCTTCTAACTGAGGGAATAGACTGCAATCCAATTCAAATAGATGATTTATAACATACGTTTTTGACTTAAATAGCTGTCAATAATATAATTAGTTTTCACCAAAAGAAGAGAATCAGGCATTTAATGGCTTTTGTTTGATGGATAATAGGAGAAAAAGAGACTAGATCTTAGCAAAATTTGGTCAACCTCGAGTCTACATGAGGGTAGATGTCAGATGTACAGAAGAGAAAAGGTGAGAAAGGACTTGTATGAATATGGTTGACCATTACCAATATCCTATGGAATCCATGTTGATTTGCTCTTTATAGTCCTATATGGCAAATGAAAAGATTTTTTAATATATGAACTTGTTTGTAGGTAGGATGAAAAATCAAAGATTAGCTGTATAACCCAGATAATGACTCCTAACTCTGTAATTATGGAAGTAATCAAAGATTAATATTTCCTTCATGAAAAATGGAGATGGAAAGAACACGTTAGTATAAATCTTGTGTATAAACCAACAGGAGTTCAACAGTTTTATAAAGCAATTTAAAATAAAATATTTCTCAGCTTGGATTTATATTATATAGGCAGTGTAACTATAAAGTTGGCAGTTCTCTTATTACAAATGTAACTTTACCATGGTTCATTGAAACACTTTCCTACTTCTAAACCTGAACCTCATCTTAAAAATAAATTAACATCTTGGCTTGCAATACTGTATTTTACATCTTGTACTTTAGAAGCACTGTAATATCTTTCATTACTCCCCAAACACTATAGACAGCTAAATTTATGTTTATTATATTTCATTTAATCATTAATATAAGCTGCAGCAGCCAAAGACCTCATTTGGATTATCAGCAATTACCTTAAACACCATAGATGGGATAACAGAAACTTAAAGTTTTCTCTTTGTGACCCTTTTAAAATCAAAGCACCAGTGTTGACAGTCTGAGACTTGCCACTTCAAAAGACAACATAGACAATTAGAGTAAAATTACCCAAGTGCTCTGGTTTTCCACCACCTCTTTTGGAACAAATTTTGATGACAAATCTAGCACAGTGGTTAGGAACATGGATTTCAGGGTTAGCTAGAACTTGAGCTGAAACCCTGATCCTGCTATCCTCTTTTAACCTCAGTTTCTTTTTCCCTAATATAGAGACAGTAATAGTACTTACCTGACAAAAATATACTGAAAAAGATAATGTTATCTCTGTGTTAGTATTGAGACTTGAACAGAGTAAGCATTCAAAAAACGTTACATTATTTGAAAGATATTCTTTTAGCCTGGAGCTCTAAAATCTGTGATTTTCTTGTACTCTGAGGTCATAGAAAAGCAAAATTGGATTGATTAAATTATTCAGGAAAATGTTACCTTGTAAGTTGATTAAATTTTATTCTCTGACATTTTATCACCCTATTGGTATATGTACTTGTGTGTATGTATGTGGGTTTACATTTTGGGAGGGAGTAAAGGCTGTTAGTGTGAATTAAATTTATGACTATATTATCTTACCAACTGGTGAGGTTTTTATTCTTCAAGGAAAAAAAAATGCATTGGGGCCTCCAAAGTGGCACAGTGGTTAAGAATCTGCCTGCCAATGCAGGGGACACGGGTTCAAGCCCTGGTCTGGGAAGATCCCACAAGCAGTGGAGCAACTAAGCCTGTGCACCACAACTACTGAGCCTGTGCTCTAGAGCCCGTGAGCCAAAACTACTGAGCCCGTGCACCACAACTACTGAAGCCCATGCGCCTAGAGCCCATGCTCTGAAACAAAGAGAAGCCACCACAATGAGAAGCTCGCACACAGCAATTAAGAAAGCCCCCGCTTGCTGCAACTAGAGAAAGCCTGCGTGCAGCAACGAAGACCCAACACAGCCAAAAATAAAATAAATATATTTATTTTTTTAAAAAAGAAAAAATACAACTTCCTTAATTTGGCATTCAAGATCCTGTATTCTGAGCTTCATTGCCCATGATAAAAGAGTGAGTGGGAAAAGTTTTTACAGTTCCCATTGCTGCAGTTGGTCCCAAGGCAACAATAGATATTCATCATCTCTCCTCTACTAAATATTCTGAATTCCCCTCACCCTGCCTTATACTTTTACTGATCTAGCTTGCTTTTCCCGTAAGTTTTAAAATAATTAACTTCCTACCAAGTGACTGGTTGGTCTCATTAAGGGATGGTACCCTATTAGGTACTCACTGTTGGTCTCTGCTACTTATCTGGTTTAGTGGAAGGGAATGCAAACAACTGAGTTTATGCATAACTACCATTCCTGTCACTGTGAATACTCTGTTCATGAGCCCTTTGTGCAAGCACCTCCATGGTTAAGGACAGAAACTGGCTGACATACACTGGTTGAATCCTTTTATCCAGTGGTTGGCCGACATCTCTTCTGCAGTGGGCACTTTCTAGGGGGCATTGATGTAAGACTCAAAGATCTATACACTTAGTTCCCACTCCTATAGGTTCCCATCTCTAAATATTCTATCGCCTTCTTCTGTACTCTGCCAATGTGATTCTGGCATGTTGAACTTACTTATTGTAGGCCATCTTTGTCTCTAAGCTTTAAGGAGTCATTACAGGTCCTTGTGAGAATACTGAATTCTGAATCACAGGAGGTTGCCCTATTTTTAATAAATCTCCCTTGTCTTGCCTTATATTCTGCATTGCTCTCAGTGGAACACTGTAGGAATATTCTCATCAATACCCTGTCATTACATAATATAAGGGTTCTTCAGGTTTTTGGTGAATAATCCATACCAGGGACAGACTTTCTCCATTTATGCCAGGACAAGGTTTGATCCCAGTTATTGAATCTAGAATTACTGGGATAGGGCAGTAGGGCAAGTACAGAACTTGAGGAGGGCAAACATCCTCTGTCAGGCATTGACCTCACATGAGACCTTTGAACAGTGTCCAGGCACAGTGTCCTTTGAACAGTGTCCAGGCACAGTGTCCAGGCACAGACCTTTGAACAGTGTCCAGGCACAGTGTCCAGGGACAGACTTTCTCCATTTATGCCAGGACAAGGCTTGATCCCAGTTATTGAATCTAGAATTACTGGGATAGGGCAGTAGGGCAAGTACAGAACTTGAGGAGGGCAAACATCCTCTGTCAAGCATTGACCTCACATGAGACCTTTGAACAGTGTCCAGGCAAGGGGAGCAATGTTTTCCTCTGGCAATGATGAGAGATATAGGGGTTGAAAATTCTCAAGCACATTTACCCATTCAATGGCTCATCCAGGGTCTTGATGTCTCATTCTTCCCTATAATAGCCCTGACTTTGGCATAGAAGATTTTCTGGGGCTGTGAATTGATATTTGTTTGTAGATACACCTCTCTTGTGATCAAATGGTGGCCCTAATTGTCAGTACATTCTGCACTTCAGCTGCAGAAGAGAATCCCAAACACTGCTATGAAGTCTTTCTGCTTTTACAGTCCTGAGTTGATAGTTGGCTGACCTAAGACTGTCATTCTCTTTCTTCAAGACTTTTATTTCAGTTATAAAAAGTCAATATGCTCTGCAATTCTTTTTTTTTTTTTTCTTTTTTTTGCGGTACGTGGGCCTCTCACTGTTGTGGCCTCTCCCGTTGCGGAGCACAGGCTCTGGATGCACAGGCTCAGCGGCCATGGCTCATGGGCCCAGCCACTCCGCGGCATGTGTGATCCTCCCAGACCGGGGCATGAACCTGTGTCCCCTGCATCAGCAGGCGGACTCTCAACCACTGCACCACCAGGGAAGCCCATGCTCTGCTATTCTTATATTTATCCCCATATCTTTAAAGTTCTAGAACATTGGCTCTTAAATTTTACACCACTTTAAAATCACTTGCAGAGCTTTTTGAAACACAGATTTGGGGACACCCCTGATCCCTGAGTTTCTGATTCAGTAAGTCTGGGAATTGGCACAAGAATTGGCATTTTTACCAAGTTTCCACATGATGTTAATGCTGGTGGTCCAGAGACAACTTTTTGGGAACCAGTGTGCCAGAGAGCTATTGAAAGCCAGAACTTCCTCTTCCATTTCACATCTCAATCCATCATAGATGAGAATCTATGTAATTGTGTTGCTGCATCATACCTGAATTATGACTTTCCAGTTTTAGTTTGGATTCACCCAAAAGCAGAGTCTGCACAAAGATTTGGGTGCAAGTAATTTATTTGGGAGATGTATAGGTCTGAGTCAGTTAGGATACAGGACTCACACAGAAATTTAAATATGGAAGTCTTTATATAAAGAAGTATTAACTATAAAATGAGATTGGAGTAACAGAGGTTAGCTAAACCTAAGGAGAAAAGAGAACTCTATAGAATGTAGAAATAGCAGCTATAAGGAACAACCACTATCCCAAGTGCTGAGATGGAGTGCCAAACGAAGGTCCTCTAGTAGAGGGCCTCCACTTCTCCACCACATGTGCACACACATACACACACACCTCCATCTTCAGGGCTAAGATCCAGACCTGGTTAAAGAGGATGTACCTCTGGCTCAGTGAGTTTAACTGAGACAGTGAAGATGCCTAAGGGGTTCTAAGGGGAGCCACCCACAGGAAGATGCTATGCAAATGCCACTTCACTTCAAAGCTGCTCTAGGTAATGCCATGAAAAATCATTTTTGGGAGGTACTGTGCTGGAGGAATTTTGCTGCCAAACCACCTGAGAGGTGTGCCCGGAGAAGCTGTTCATGGAGTGCTGACTGCCAGGTGCCCTTCATATGCTGTTGTAGCTAACGTAAAGGAGGACACTGAAATCAGGAGAAACTCCCTTCCTCTCCAGGATGTTTCTCCAGCATCCTCTACTGAAACAGCTTAATATTGTGCCAACTGGCAGAAGAGAAATTCTATAGAGCTTAACTCCATTATCCCAGAGCAGGAAACAAAGTGTAGATTTAAAGCAAATGAATTAATAACTGGCATAGGAAGCAAAATGTAGGAGTGAGGAAGTTAGACAGTAAAAAAAGAAGGTTCATAAAATTTAATTCATGAGCAGATTACTCTTTTAGGAAGCTAGAGTCCCTACCCACTGGGGATCATCTGATAGAATTTCTGGAACACAAATCAGAGTAATCCCATAGAAGGAGAAGCTGGGGTTCCCACTCACAAATTCCCCTTCTTCATTAGTTGGGGTAATTCCTAGGGTTGTTCCTTGGCTTGCACTTCTGGTCGACTCACGCAAGCCAAGGTCAGACCTGACCTGAGGCAGAGAGAATCAGGAAGTGGTAGGTTTATGTGGAAACTTTGTGACATCACTACTTGGCTAGGCCATTGGATGTAGGCGGGCACAGCATGAACAGCATTCACTGTACTATCATGAAGTCCTAATAAACTAGGATCTAGTTCACGCACAGCTAGAATAAAGTGGAAAACAAAAGAAATATATCCCCAGAATTCATGTTAAATAAAATTGTCTAGACATTTCAAAAGGTTTGTATAAATTCTACTAGTTTTGTCCAAGTTCTAAGACATTCTGATAATGATAGTTAACACTTAGTGAATACTTACCATGTTCCAGGCATTGTCCCAACTGATTTTTTTAACTTTTTATTTTATATTGGAGTACAGTTGATTAACAATGTTGTGTTAGTTTCAGGTGTACAGCATCATTCCAACTGATTTGCTTACTTCGTCTCTTGCTCATGGTAAAAAGAAAAAGTTAGATACTATTATTATTATTAAGTTACAGCTAAGGAAACCTTCGTTTAGAATGTTTGACTTAATTGCCTAAGTCTCCAAATACAGAAATTGCTGAAGTCTTCTTACCTTTGGTTCTTAGATTCCTAATCCCACACTCCTAATCCCTGGACCATGCTGTATTTGTGTTGCTTTGTACATTGTACTTGCTCAGATAATGTTAATCAATAATGATGGCCTTCAAAACAAGAACTCTGGAATTCAGTTATCTAAGACATATCAAGCGACATTCTCAGGTACTATTAAAACCTGTCAAATTTGTCTCCTTGCTTCCCATCTCTTCAAATTCAAACCATTCTGTACACTGTCAACTTCTCAATATTTCTGAAATACTTGCTTCTTTATATCATCTCTCTGATACAAATCAATGTATTCTGACTAAATCTTGTTAATCTATTCTAATTCAAAATATCCCTTTCATCGAGCTAATCCTTATAGCACTCTTTTATTTCTAGCTAAGTACATACTTATTTATATTATTGTTTTTTATATTAATATTTTAATGTTAATGCTATATTTTATGCTATGTCCCTTTTCATACACAAGATAATAAACTCAATGAAGTCAGGAGTTAGATATTATGAATCACTCATATTTGCTCCAGTGCCTACCATTGTTGAATCCATGTTAATTCAGTAAGGACTGTTTGAATAGGCATTGTTAAAAGTAGGAATAGCAACAACAATCCATGCAGTTTTTGTTCGTAAAGAGAATTAATGAGAAAAATCCCATTATCCTAATTCAGAGTGTTCCATTTAATCAAGGTTCTACTGTACTATTTTCCTTCTCTTTTCTGAGTAATTAAAGCCCTCCCAAGCAGATTAAGTACACAGAGATATAGCTTTCCTTAATTTTATTCTCCCTTTTAAAATCAACCAGCATTAAGAAGAGATGCTCTTATCTCCCAGTCAGAATTTGTTTCTTCCTCCTCCAAACAACTCTTGTAGCCTTTAGTTTATAACAGCTCAGTGAATACCACAGAACATAGGTTACCTTGTATTAGTCATGTATGTACTTATTCATGTTTCTCACTAGGCTGTGAGATCCTGGAGTTCAGGGACCCTGTGATTTTAATTTTGAATCTACAAGCATACCTAGCAGAGGGAATTGCACATAGGGACACTCAACAACTATATGATGAGTACAGTTTGATTTACTGATATCTGGAAGTATATCTAACAAATAAGGGTAACTGTATATGGCAAGCAAATCTGTGGATATTTTCACATACCCTACTATTCTTAACTCCTCGTCAGTATAAGATGTAACTGTAAAACTTGTATTTTACAAATGGGGAAACAGTCTTACAGAGGGTGAAAGTGGGAATATTAAAGCTCCAAATATACATTGTGGCTTCCATCATATGTTTTATATAAGCATTCCATTTTTTACTAATTGCACCAAATGCTCAACACCATCCTGTAATTGAGTATTCTATTCCTATAAGGTGAATAAAATGAGGCTCAAGGAGGTTAAGGAATTTATCCAAGGTGAGACAATGCAGCTAGAACCGAAACTCAACTGTTTCTGACTTCTAGGACCACGCTCATCCCATGGTTACACACTGCTGTGTCTAAGACACAAAGAAATAAAAGGCAAGATTCCTGACCTCCGGAAATTTACAGTTGTATTTATGAAAAGATTCTGAAGGCCAGTAGAGTTAGGAAGAGGCAGCTTAGGTGATTTTTTCTTTTTTTTTTCTCCTGTAAAACACTCCCTCATCCCAACGGTCATAATGATTTTTGAGTAAAGGTCTCAGGTCGTAGCGTGCATAGTGATTACCCAAAGAGCTAATTAAAAAGGCAGATTCCTAAGCTGCATCCTCCTGGTTTCTACCACCCTGGTTGATAGTGATGCATCAGGACCTTGTAGAAAGGTTCTTTCAAAGAGACTTGAAATGACCATCACTGAGCTCTGAATCGAATGCACAGCCAGAAAAATGAGTGGATAAATTGCTTCCCACCTCTCCAGACTCAGATAAGAAGCAGAAGGAACAGAGCTCTCAGAAAAAAAAAAAAAAAAAAAAAAAGAACAAATAAACAAAAATAATAAAGACTGAAAATACACATATCTCCTTTGTACGAAGTAAGGCTCTTCTTTACCAAGTAAGTGGAGGTTTGACTTTGCAGCTCTTAGCAGGAAAGTAAGCACCATGAGGGCTTCTGAGAGCACTGCACTGCAGAAGAACTCATGAGCACAGAGGTAACAGCCTTAATTAAAGGTAAAGGAGAAAAGCAGGGAGTGAAGCAGAGAGGTAAAGAGGAGGGATACAGGCAGCCCTGAAGGAAGGAGAAAGAAGGGCAAAGAAGAGACATTAAGAGTGTAAGAAATTGCGGTAACAGAAAAACAAGAATAGATTTGGAGAAAAGGGGAACAACACCGTGCTCCACTATTACAATCTGGACAGCCAGAGAGGGCAGTTCTACTGCATGCTTTATTAAACTGACTTCTGTATTTCTCCCCAGGCTCCCCATTTAAATGAACATCCAGGAGCCCAGCTTCAGTTTCCAGCAGATCACAACACCTTGCACATTGGATACACTACTATGACTCTAGAGAATGATTTTTTTTTAAACTTAAGTCAACTTTCATGGAACAGTTTTTATTCTTATGATTTTTTTCATTGTAAGTGAAGAACTACTCAATAGACAAAGACTGGGAAAAGTCATTGTACTAAATAGTTCATAGAGAATTTTGTTTGTAATAAGATCAACAAGGCATTAATGCTCTAAGCCATTGGTCTGGGCTTAGAAATAATTTTTTCATTGTAAATTTTTTTCTAATATTTTTTCTAGTTAAAATATAATTTAACTCTGTAAATAAATGTCCATCCATTTACAACTCACTAATGAATACCAGTAACCCATACTCGAAACTTTAGAATCTTTTTTTTTTTTTTTTTTGCGGTACGTGGGCCTCTCACTGTCGTGGCCTCTCCCGTTGCGGAGCACAGGCAACGGATGAGCAGGCTCAGTGGCCATGGCTCACGGGCCTAACTGCTCCGCGGCATGTGGGATCTTCCCGGACCGGGGTACGAACCCACATCCTCTGCATCAGCAGGCGGGCTCTCAAGCACTGTGCCACCAGGGAAGCCCTAGAATCATTTTTAACTGCTCGTATGTGATCCCCACATCCAATAAATGTCTAAGTCTTTTCTCTACTGGGTCTTCTCTTGCTCCTCTTGGGTCTTCCAACAGTATCCTTTCAGAGTATCAATCCCTGGCTATCTCATGAATGTTGATGATCCTTTGTCTGAGACCTTCTCTTACTGTAAACTTCATAGGTTAAGTTCTCCATTCTCATGACTTTAATTACCATTTTTATGTTGATAACTTCCACAACTATATTTCTAGTCCACAACACTCTCTTTAGATTTATTTGCATATTATCAACTGTCTTCTGGTTATTGTATATGGATGTAACACAAACTAATGTCCAAAGCTGAACTTTTTACACAATCCTCAAGGAACACTTTCATCTCCTTCTGTAATCCTTAACTCAGAGAATAGTATCACATTCATCTAATTGGCCAGACCAGATGCTCTTTCCTCCATTATCCCTCATTTAAATTACCACCATCAGAGACACTTTATTAAAATGGCAAAGTGATGCCTTGCTAAAGCTGGGACTCAAATGCAGCCAGAGAGGAGATAGCAACTGTAATCACTGACTTGTTGAAGTGACCTCCTTCTAATCCCATCAGCATCAAAGATGGGAGTGTGTAGGCAAGGGAAGAATTCCTGTATGGAAGACATGAAGAATCTATTCTCTGAGCTTTTGTGAGAAAGCAGGAGAATTTTCAGAAAAGTCTGTAGAAATACTTTGGGAAGAGCAATACCTAGCAAGTAAATATGTAGGAGCTCACACCATCATTTATAAGTTATTCCAATGAAATGGGACATTATTCTGGAGTCAAAAGCTGGATAAATGGATGATGCTATTGCAATTAACACATACATTTTATTCTAGAAGCAAAGAAATGTAAGCTGTGGAAATGGAAAAAATCCATAAATGGATGTAAATATGACATATACCTTTTCAAATTGCAGTTAATTTGATTTTAAGGAGAACTCTATTATTTTGGAGAAGTTTGAATACAAACTAAATAATTATAATAGTTGAATTTTTGTCACAGTGATATATGGAGATGGAATAATAGAAGTGATTACAATAAATTAGGATGTTTGTCAGTGTAGATTTGCTTTCAGAAATGGGTGAAGATACTGCCTAGCTAGTTACCCAGTAATATTTTGAGAGTAAAGAAAGGACTGAATCTAAGCAATGGAGAGCTGTTAGGAAGCCAACAGGAATAAGGAGAAATGGTGGCAGGCACTTGGCTTCCATGAAAAAGTCAAATATTTAGAAACCACTTACAGCCCCGCGAAATGAGGCACTCAGAATCCAGTCAGTAAGTTGGCTTCCTAATTAGCTGACTGACATACAGAACATGTTTCACCATCATACATCCTTTCCCACATCACCAGAATCCTAGACAAGGGCCCAAAATACCCAGATGACTACAGAAGGGAAAAGAGGTACTTTTACCAGGTATTCAGGGAAGATGCTATCCATTATTGCCCCTGCATCAGGAAAGGTTTTAACACTTAAAAAGGAAACATCAGGCATTATATTTGACACTGTAGTCCCTATTAAGTTGAAAATATTTAAGATTAAGCTACACTGGTTCTACCCAGGAGTAGGAAGATTGTACAGGGTGAACTGCAAGGACTCTGTGATGACCAGCACATCTTATCTCAGTAGACATGCTTCAAATGGAATAGAATTTAAGGCAGACAAAATTTGCAAGCTATGTGAAGCTTATGTTAGTGGTCATGTGTGTGTGTGTGTGTGTGTGTGTGTGTGTGCGCGCACACGCACGCACGTGTGTGTGTGTGTGTGTTTTCTTCTAGCTTAAGTGCATGAGTCATTTGCCTGAATCCAATCCAAGCAGTCCAAATCACCATTGATGTTAGACTCACAGACTTCTAGTATGAATGACTTATTTGCAGCGTGTTTGTTACCTGTCAGAAAAGGAATGTTCATTGATTCTCCACAAGGGATCAGAGGAATTCAACCTTCCTGATAGTTTTTGCAACAAGAATTCACCTTACAGTCAAAATTTATGAAATAACAAAGAAATTTTATTACATATGTAACTTCTTTCCTTTTCTTTTTTGTTATAATTTCTGGTTCCATAAAGGATTTCCACAGTCATTACTTTCAGATCCTTGCCGTCTTCTTTATTTTAAAGACTTCTCTCTACCTAACAGACTTACAAAGTCTAATAGATATGGGAAAGTGTTCTGTCCAAAGGTTTTTTTTTTCTTTTTTTTCCATTACACAGTCATCAGCTATCAAACACTGTGAAATACCCAATATGCTTTTTACCTTTACATCTTTAGATTTTTCGGACTAGAAAATCATTTCTACAGTTTTGGCCCTGGAGACCAGAGAGCTGGCAGTGTTGCAGATGACAGCATTTCTTGGCTGTGACATCCACCTCTGACTGCCTATATTTCTCCCTTTCCTGAGCTTAATGGGAACCTTAAAGCCATAGTCAAAACACAATAAATGCTGGTCTTAGCCCTCCTTCCTGCCCAGTTGATACTTTTCCTGAGTATAATATATTTGTTTCTATTTCTTCTTTTATCCCTTTTCCTTTTTTTTTTTTTTTTTTTTTTGGTGATTACCTTGAGAATTATTTCTCCCAGTTCCAGGAGAGCATTTGCAGCTGTAAAAGTCCACTGAATTTATCCCTGTGACAAGGAATCTTATGCTGTCATAAAGATACCTTCAGCATCCCTCAGCATCCTTAGGCACAGTGGAAAGGAATGCACTGGGGAGCACATAGTTGAAAACAGCCTGAATATTGCCAAATATCAGAGAACCTAGGTCTGGCTAGTGGTCAGCCCAGGCTCTGGCATCCAGCCATGGAATGCTGGGAGACCTGGAGGGGATTTCAAGTTGTTAAAGACTCCAGCCAATGTATTTTTTGCAGTAAAATTAAAACATTGATGTCTAGTCGACATCAACGTTACATTTCAGGGTTTATTTTCTTTCATAGAGCTTTTTGAAAGTCCACCAATCACAGTAATTTAGCAATTGGTAAGCTATATTATTTCTACAGGTCACCTGGGAAATGCGTGCTTACATCAATTAACACGGAAGCAATGTAAATGATCTGTATAATGTTTCCAAACCACCACCTCACTTTGTCAAAGTGGATTTGATGTAACATCGTATCATTTATTAAAATGCCAATAATGGTCTTCTGAATCCTGCATTAAAGTCTTCACCATCACTACTTGTGATTGGCCTCAATCTGGGAATCAGCATGCTCAACAACATCCTCAAGTCCCCAAAGAAAATGTTCCAGATGGTAGAAGATGCTATGCACCTCCAGATTAAGACCCGTGCTCAGAATCAAGCTGCTACCTGACCAGCCTGGACTCAGTGCCCCAGCTCTGTCTGACAACAGGGTCTGTCTGACTCCCCAACCCCAGTCTAATTCTATGTGCCCTGTTTTTACAATTGAGCTTCATTCTTTTTTGAGTTCTGTTAATTGACCTACTAATCATGTCTTCTTTTTAGTCAGTGCTGTGGATATTTTTTTTAGCATCTGAAATCTCATATGCTTATGGAAACTACCATTGTGTAAGTCTTGATGAAAGATGGGTCCCTGATGGGCAGCCAAGGGGGCAAAAATGATATTTTCTGTTTTAAAAATAGAACAAGCAGCTAATTGGAGTTTACCTGTGATTTAAGTTTACCCCATTTGACTCCTCCTGCCAGGACATTTGAAGTAAATGTCCAAAGAAGCAGGAATGATTCAGAATTTATTTGGGCAGCAGTAGTGCAACATCCTTTGTAGAGCGATTGTGGCAGCAACAACCCAGCTTCCTTGTTCCCATCCATTTTCTGAGCATGGCGCTCCAGGCTTAGTTGATTTCAGTTGACTGCAACCAAGAAACAAGAAACAAACGAAGAAACCAAACCAAACAAAACAAGGACTTTGCTTTTGCAACCCTGACCCTGAAATCTAGCCAACAAGCCCAGATTTCTTGCTGTCAGCCACATAGATAACTAACCTGAGTGCCATCCAGGCTAGGAGTCTTCCCGTCTGCCCAAACCAGCAACTATTTCATTATGGACTCCCATCATCAATTTATTTTACTCACGTTGAATGCAACTTGTGTTTGATTTCATCTATGCACTCTGTGCTTGCTACCCTGGATTCATCTTTCCCTGGAAGCACCTGCAACTGCATCAACTCTTGAAGTTAATGCATCAACTGCATCATCTCTTCCAGGACTGGTCCTGTTAAAGTGAGTGAGACTCGGTCAGAACCAGCCTTCTCTCAGTCTGATCCCATCCTGGGAAACAGGACACATTATCTTCCGAGAATTGATGGTGTGTAAGTGTTGTGATAAATGTGGGAGGATAGGTCTTTAAGAGACCTAAAAGAATCTGAACTACTTTGAGTCCAGAGTGTAGTTGCTTCAAAATTCTTGAGGAATCATTGATCTTTATTATGGGTTTTCTCAGAGGGGAGGCATACAAATTTATAAACATTTATAGAACTCTTCCCATAGAAAAACTTCCTAATGTTGAAAAATTTTAAATCACTGTATCTGCTCCTATTCATTCTTTCCCCTTGTCCATCAGTCACACATACTTCCCCTTAGATCTACTCATCCAGCCACCAACTCCTCTGTAAGTGTGAGGCAAGAGCCCCTCCAGGAATCTCTCAACCCACTTGATCCACACCTCCTTTCCCATAAGTAATAGCCCCTGAGTGGTGCAATCCTTTTCTCACTTGGACATATCTGTTTATTTGTTTGGTTTTGCTAGGAGTAGTCCCTTAGAAACTCCAGTTCATCCTTAGAACAAATGTTTATTGATTGTCTATTATATGCAGGCATATATCCATTACACATTGAATTTACATAGAAATTGTAAGAGGGGATTTTTTTTTAATGTACTCTTTTGTTTTGGTAGATTTGAATTTAAAAAAAAAACCTTGTGTTTATTTGAGTGAAATTATGCATGATTTTCATTCTATCCTATTTTTCATGGTCATTGAACTAGGGATTTTGTAATAGAATCATCCCTTCTTATCTGAGAGGTATTGGTTCCAGGACTACCCCCTCTCCCACTTCCAGCATATAGCAAAATCCATAGATGTCTTTTAGTTGGACCTTCTTATCCAGGGGTTCCACATCTGCAAATTCAAACAATTACTGATAGCACACAATAGGAGGTTGATGGAGTCCAAGCATGGATGTGGAACCTCAAGACGTGGAGCTTGTGCAGACCATACAAGCATGCCTGGGTGATGATGTGCATTTGGTTTTGATTTTGGCGAGCAAAAAGACCTTGGTCCTTGTCTTCTTTGAGGAAGGAATTCCACAAAGAGACCAAGACTGTAAAGCAGGCACAGAGTTTTTCAGAAGCATAGTACTTGTGGGAGAACACACAAAGAAGCCATTTAGGTAGGGCAGAAGCAAAAGTTACACACTTGGAGAAGAGTGTGAGCATCCTCGCAAGTGAGGGGTGTGCAATAGGGGCAGCTTAGGTTGTTAATATGGAGTTAATCTCTCGGGTTTAGGTAAGGGTGACTCCCCTTTCCCCTCCCCTACGAGCATGTCATCTGAAATCCCTTGTTTGGACCTCCCCCAGGCATCGTTTTGAATCTTTCCTGTGAGCACCTAAGCAAAACCCACGGTGGGTAGGGCCAAAACTGCAATGCTAATGATATTGCAATGCAGCCAAGGTTACTAGAAGATGACTTGAGACTCCCTCTGTGCATGTGTTGGGCTGGGAAATCTTCTTGACCACAAAAATGAGGAGGCTGCAGTGGGCTGCTTTGTCTTTCACCCAATCATCAGCAACCAGTACATTTTTTATTTGCACATGTTCCATGGTTTTCAAGGTTAGAGTTCCTTGCTCAGATGTTACAAAGTGTCTGTTTTAGATGCCATTCCTCCATGAGTCATGGCCTCATTAAGTGCAAAACAAGGAGGTGGCTTTGCCTTCTGCTTAATGCGTATACATGAGGAGGCTGTCCTTGGGCCTCACCCTGTCTTTCTTGCCTCAGTTTCAAACAGCAACAAAGTGAATATTGTAGTAAACAAGTTGCACAATTTTTTGGGTTCCCAGTGTATATAAAAGTTATGTTTATTATACTGTATTCTATTAAGTGTGCATAGGATTATGTCTATAAAATGCATATCTTAATTAGAAAATACTTTATTGCCAAAAAACACTATCACTTGAGCCTTTAACAAGTGCTGATCTTTTTGCAATAGGAACATCAAAGATCACTGATCACAGGTTACCATAATAAATACAATAAAAAAAAAAAAAAAAACTTTGGATTGAGAGCATTACCAAAATGTAACACAAAGACATGAAGTGACCAAATGCTGTTGGAAATAGACTTGCTCAATTCAGGGCTGCCAGAAACCTTCAATGTGTCAAAAACACCATATCTGTAAAGTGCAATAAAGCAAAACACAATAAAACAAAGTATGCCTGTATAGGATTTTGACAACATCTAGAAGTAAGAAAAGTTTCCTGCATTTGGGGTTGGTTTAATTCTCCCCTTCTGTACTTTAATCAGAAATTTCTATAGTTTACACCATCAAATATAATATAATAAGTTATATATGAGGATTGAGAAGCAGGACCATGTAGCGAGCTCATTGTTGATGAGATCATTTTAAATAATTGAGGGACTGAGGAATTTCTGGTCCTGGGAAATATCTAAAAGCTGTTGAAAGAAGAGAGAGATAAACAGAGACTTGGACACAGCACTTCAGTGGCTCTGAGAAAGAACAATCACAACAAGTTCTTTTGCCAACAAAATAGCCACACAGTTTCACAGCTTATCAATCTGTGTGTGTAAAACACATAAGAAGATCTATCATCTCACTGTTACTTTTCAGCCTTAGTTCCTGTTGTACAGGCACCCTTGGGACCCATCTGTTGGCAAAGCTCAGTTAAGGGAAACTATGGTGGCGTCAACCCACTAACGTAGGGGGAACTAATTCTGTGGGGCCTTGTGAGAACTTAGCAGAAGAAGAAGGAATTGCATTCGCCTAGTGTGTAGGAAAAGCCCAGAAAGAAGCACCTCTTTTTCCATCCCTACCTAAAGTACTTAGGGGCAGCTAAAACTTCCCTGTCGTTGCCAAGACTGTCTGTTCTGTCTAAATCCTCAGGATTGGCCTATGCAAAAATAAAAAGGAAAACACATGGGTATTTTGCTCTAGGAATACAGAATTGTGCAAAAGTCTAAACAGAAAGGGGAAAAGAAGGTAGGTTTCAGGGACTTGGTGATAGTTGGGGAAAAGATGAATTGTGAAGAGGCTGAAAGAGAATCTGGAGAGAATGATTACAGACTTGTTTCTCAGTCTGTAATGAATAAAGGTCAAAATGGCACCACTATCTGTAAAGTAAACATCCCAGGGAATATTATTGAAAAATTATGTACCAGAAACTGTTTAGGAAAGGAAAACATATTCCTGAGGCTATTCTTAGAACAAAGGGATGCTAAGGTGGTGAGCTAAGATGTTAAAAAACTTGGTAACTAGTGAGTCAAGGACCACCAAGCATCCACTGGCATGGAGTGGACAGCGTGTCTTGGTAATTATGCCCTTCTGAAATATCCCTAAAAGTGGGAAACATTCTAGCAAATTGGTTTTGAATGACCAAGTGTGCTTCCTGAAGAAACTGTTAATCTCACTATACAAAAATCTTCCCAAAGAATATCAAGCTTATAGAGCCCCAAGACTATTCCTGATACTGGAGACGGAATGATACAGCTGAGAGAATGGATCTGCTCTCATTAGCACGAGTCTTAAACTATGTACATCTTAGTATAATTTCTTTTTTTAAAATGCCCTCCTTGTTATAAGAAAGTTCTTTTATGTACTTATTTATGGAATTTTTAATTTATTTGAAAAACAAATTTCCCAAATGGCAAGACATTTGTATCAAGATTGTAACCCAAACTTAGTATTGTCTGACTTTGGCAATGTTGTGTAACTTCTCTGGGGCTCAATCGCCTTATCTATAAAATTTGGAAATACAGTATCTGCCTCATAGGATTCAATGAGAAAATCCATATAAAGTTTTAACTGTGTCTGATACAGTATGAACTCAATAAAATGTTATTGTTGTAAAAATTTATCAAGATTCTTATCATCCCAATTATTTGACTAGAAATACTAAATGCAACCAAGTAATCATTTGTTTCTTCTCTTATTTCATCACAAGACCTGAAGAGTGCAGAGATCAGGAAGTGATGATGATGGGCAAATATACTTTGACATATTTGCCTTTTGTAGAGAGTGTGATATAAAGATGACAGTCAGTGATTTATGATCACAATTACCAAATAATGATACTCAATTAGTTCAAGTCATAGAATTTGAGGCAAAAGGAAAAATAAAATTAAGGAAGGAAGGGGAGGCAGAGAGGGAGGGAGGAAGGAAGATAAGATAAAGGAGGAAGGAAGAAAGGAAGGAAGGAAAGAGGGCGGGAAGAGGTCACGTTTTTATATGTCAGGTTACTGGAGGAATTCAGGAAAATGCAACTGATCATTCATATGTTGGAACCTGTAGAGAAGATTGGGATTATCTTACATAATAGGATAACAATTTGCTGTCGTCAGAATGTGTCTGCCCAAATCCTAACTGCCAAAGGTAATAGTATTAGTTGGTGGGGCCTTTGGAAGGTATTATAATTAGGCCATGAGGGTGGAACCCTCATGCATGGGGTTCTCTTATAAGAGATTCCACCGAGCAACCTAGGTCCCTCTGCCACCTGAGGGTAAAACAGAAAGTGTGGGACCTGGAAGAGGTCCCTCACTGGATCCTGCTGGCACCCTGATGTCACACTTCCAGCCTCCAGAACTGTAAGAAATCAATTTCTGTTGTTTATAAACTATTCAGCCTGCAGGATTTTGTTTTAGCAGTCTGAACAGGCTAAAATACCATTTCTTTGGGAAACTGGAGATATACAGAGCTGATAATGCCGTTGGTCGTTCCTCCAAATTTGCTTTGTTGACAATTGGAACAGGCTCTTCTGCGTTCTGAGTTTGCTCCCAGACTCCATGGGCTGGCGGCTGTGGAGGAAGAAGTGAATGGAGCTAAGAGCACTTCAAAGTAGTTATTTTAGGAGACAGCTGCAGGGCCACAGAGTTTTATGGGGCCCTCACCTCATAAAAGTCAAGAAAAAATAAAAGGAAAGATAAATGTGAAATTCATGTTTTAAGGAGACAAAAACCTGAAGTCAAGAAAAGTCAAATTTGGGTGGCAATAGAATAACAGACTAAGGGGAAAAATTACAGCCTGAGATCTAGAGCACTCTGCAAATAGCTGGTTTGTCTTGTTGAGGGAGAGAGAATGAATAGACTATGAGTGAAGCCAGAGAATCATCCATTCAGCCATTATCACTTAAAATGCATTTTATGCTCTTAACACTGGCTTGAGTTAAAGTGAGTATTTGTAGCAATAATTTCTTCAGGGGAAAAAATCCAAACAAAAGCAAAGCAAAACACAGAAATATGCTGATCCCACCAGCTGCATCAACAACAGAGAGCAACATTTTTTTTTAAAGTCTTCAGATGTTAAGAATTTTATTAAAGCATCTATCCAGAAACCATGTATAATTTCCTAATGTTGCCCAGAAATGATTGCCAGACAGATCTCAGAAACCAATGTGAGAAAGAGGGCTGAGCCAACTCCAGTAGGGTTTAGACAGACACACTCTAGAATACAGAGTTCAGCAGACATTAGATGAGCACCTAGTATATGCTGGGCACTGCACAAGGAGAAAAGAAAGATGATCTCACAATGAATTTACAAATGTGGCAAATGGCCCTAAGATAACCTAAAGTGGCTAATGAAATCTGAGGGTCATTGTCTCAATTTACACAATGCTATGGAATCAAAAGTAGTTGTCAAGATGTGAACTTTGTTTCTTAGCCACAGCTTCATTTTGGCAGATGTAGGCATTCTTATTATTCCCTACAAACTCAAGGCTGCTCAGCTGTGAATTTTAGATCATCTCAGTAAAGAGAACCTATACTTTATCACATATAAATGTTCCTGATTGTAAGATGAAATAGTATTTAATGTTAAACTAAATCAGAGACAGAGAGAGGGAAGAGTGGAAGAGGTATACACTCTGGGATTCTAATAGCTGATTTCTACAAAAGCCATCTTAAATCCTCACTGCAGGTACAAATAAACATTAAACTCAAAATTCAGGAAAAGATAGTTAAGGAAACTTGCAAGTTTCAATATTGACACTGGATGCAGAAAGGGGGAAAAATATCTCCCGTGAAAATTTGAACTACACTCTACCACTCCTGCACATTTGCAGTCTGAATTCACAGCATTAGTATGGTCCAAAACTCCTCAGTAGAGGATTTAATTTGAAATGGTCTCGGCTTAATAGTGTCCTCGGGTGACTGGCAAGAACAAATATAAAAGCTTCCGGGGAGAAGGAGAAATGAGAGTGAGTTCAATGCAGGCCAGTTGATGTGGTAAGATGCTTCAAATGTGAGGAGCATCCTAATTTCAGACAGATGCAAATGTGAATAAGGTGCATCATAATCTGAGGAAATCAGGCAGCTTGTGTGAGATGCTGCTTGGTCAAGCACAGTGGCTTTCATACATGCTCAGTTCCACAAAGACCATGTGGATGATTTTGACTTTGTTGGTTCTGATCTGGAGGAATTTCTTTGTTCCTAGGTGGTGTTCTGATTTTGGTCATCCTGGAACTTTGACCTAAGACATCCTCATTTGCTTTGATTTCATCCTACTCTTTGCTTCTTATCTTTGGTTTTATTATACTTTCCTGGGTTTCCCCGTTTTTTTTTTTTTGTTTGTTTGTTTTATTGTTGTTAATTCATTCATTTAAGAATACTTATTCAGGGCTTCCCTGGTGGCGCAGTGGTTGAGAGTCCGCCTGTCAATGCAGGGGATGCGGTTCGTGCCCCGGTCCGGGAGGATCCCACATGCCGCGGAGTGGCTGGTCCCATGAGCCATGGCCGCTGAGCCTGCACGTCCGGAACCTGTGCTCCGCAATGGGAGAGGCCACAACAGTGAGAGGCCCACATACCTCAAAAAAAAAAAAAAAAAGAATACCTATTCAGGTAACTCAGAACTTCATGAGGTAAATTCTTGACTTCTTGGTGTTGAAATAACTACCTAGGGATTTTCAGACTTAAGTAAATGTCAAGTTTACCTAAGAATCCTATTAAGAATAAAGGTATTCGTTCCTCTTTTGGAGACTCTGATTCAGAAAGTCAAAGATTGGTCGTCACTGATGCCTACTAAACTTTGAGAACTCTGGGCTAGCCCACTGCCGTTTGTGTTCCCATCTCACCTCCAAAATCCCAGAGTTGACTCTGCTTTATTTCTGCAAATCACTACTACTCATAGTCCTGGGTCTAAAGAAATCATTATAATTAAAATTTGTCCATGACAATTCATTAAGGCAGTTTTGACTCAAGCCAACAGAATCAAATAATTTTATAATTAGTGGGATTTGATCAACATCATGGGCTCAGCCATGTAATTCTAGTGCACCATTTGATTCAACAGCACCTGAATTGCCTGGAAAATTTCCGCAATTTCCACTATGGAGGACACAACTCCATAACAGGGCTGTGCTTTCTGGGATTCCTATTATGTGATGAGTTCTCTATAGATGTTTGTTGAAGTGAATGAATTGGTGTCCTCAGAAAATTCTTAAGTCCCTTTTGAATAACCAGGAAAAAAGTTCTATTAGAAAATGAGCTATTCTGTTAATAGCAGAGAATTCTAATTCTATGTGGTGAATTGTACTGTTCTTTTTTTTTTTTTTTTTTTTTTTTTTTTTTTCACAGGCTCCGGACGCACAGGCTCACGGGCCATGGCTCATAGGCCCAGCCACTCCGCGGCATGTGGGATCTTCCCAGACCGGGGCACGAACCCGAGTAGCTTGCATCGGCAGGCGGACTCTCAACCACTGCGCCACCAGGGAAGCCCGGTGAATTGTACTGTTATTCGCTAGGGACACATGACTGTTAGTGTGTACAGAAAAATCAGAAGGTCTGATTTTATAATCATGTCAGACATCAGACACTTTTCTGTTTTGCTTGTTACAAGCAAATTTGCAAAGCATGACATGTTAAACACCCTGATCATTTTCCAGCTTGATTACTGAAGTAGAAAGGGAAAGAGAATGAACAAAGTTTCAGAGTTCTAGTCCTGGCTCTGTCAGAAACGATCTTTATAACTTGGGCTTCCATAAATACACTGTAAAATGATGAGCTTCACTTACATGTAGTCTAAACTCTCAGGCTTACTGGAAAATTGCTATAAATCAACATGTGATAAACATAAGTTGCAAGGTAGAGTTTTCATTAATAATAATGTCATTAGAATGAAGGAACCAGCTCTCATAATTTGGTTACTTTCAAGAACAGAGATTTACAAAATAATTGGGAACATATTACAGTGCATTCCCTTCATTCACTTAGCCCTTCTGTAGGCTTTCAGTTTAGGAAGGGAACAATTCTGTAGGCTTTCAGTTTAGGAAGTGCAACTTTTGATTTGACATCACTCCACACCTTTCAATCAAGATTGTCACGTAGCAGGCTATTCTAAAAAGACACACAATCCACGTTCTTGGTGTCATCTTCTCCAGTCTTTATTTTCACTGTGAACTGTTCAACACACCATGCAGGTGGCTGCCTTCCGAAAAATGAACCAGGGAAAGTTGATTGTCAGGCTGTGTCACTCTGCTCTGAGGACAAAGCAGCCTTTCTGAATGCACCATTTATTTTCTTCTGCGTGATATTATACAGACAGGAAAGGTGTGAGTAGGTCCACAAGGTGCCTAACCTTGTGATGGCAGATCAGTTGTTCCCTAAGAGCACTTTTAATGATCTTATGTTCTATGTCAGGAAGGAGAGGGCATAAGTCAGCATTTTGCCACCACGTTCAAAGTTTCAAATTCTACTTCCCTCAAAACCTAAATCATTTTCCTTTCTGCCACTACGGGCCTTAAAAATAAATTTTGAAAATGGTTACGTGCTTTACTATTTGGTTTAACTTCTTAAGTCTTACTATTACGTCTCTTATTGTTATTATTATTATTTTAAATAACAGTTCCTCTCTCCTAATCAATAAGGAAACCCCAGATCTGGATGTTATACAAACTATACCCACAGGGGCACTGTTGACTGGGAGAAGGGAAAAGCATGTTTCACTGCAGTGTTTATTCAAGGATTTTCCCAATATTTTTTTTCCTAAAAAGGGGCATCCCATCTTGTGCTGGGGAAATTGGAAGCCTGGAACCACAATCCCATAGGGATTGAAATGGCCATCCATAAATCTGCACAGTCTGTCTGATTCTGCCCCAACGAGCAACTGTAATAGGAGTTCTATAGACACAGCAGGAGCTGAATCAAAACTATGGAGGTAGAGAAAGCTGCGTCAATGCTGTATATGCATTAAAGACAGTAGACGGTGGGGCATGCATCCTGGAACCGTACAGTTTCCCAATGAGCTCAGTCCTAGATTGTAAAACCATTTGTGTTTAGTTACCAATACCTTGCTATTTTATTTGTTAAGTTTGTCACTAAACCCTGTTTTGCATACACTTGTACTTGCTCATGCATGCTTTATGAATATAGAAATTAGCATCTCATTAAATTGATAATTAGGCCAATGATAAATAGCTGTTTGGGTGCCATGTAGGGCAAGATTTCTACCCAAGTTACTTATCTACCATACACAATAACAGTGCAATTATTTGTCACACAATCAATTATAGACAGACAATAAGAAATAAACTTTTCTTTTACACATTTGCCTTCACTGTAATTTAGATTCAAATTCATTCTCTGCTTTTGGAAAAACAATAATGCAGTGTTGTCTAACAATTCTTGATAATGTACATTTTCAGCTTGGCTTTCATATTGCGCATGCAGCTCAAATATCTCACATTGTGCGTTTTGTTACAAATGACTACTTCCAAGATGTCCTTTTTTTTTCTTTAACTCTCTTATTTCCACTTCATGATGTTGAGAACATGGCGTACTTTGACATTCAGAATTTCTCAAGTTGTTCTGTTTTGCTCTAGTTTCTATTTCCCCCTCTGAGATTAACCTATACTTTGACCTTCTCTTGCTTATAATAAATAGGTCTTGTGCTGAGAGAAATCATCTAAGAGATGTTAGGAGTACAATGAAAGCTATGAAAATGTTTTCTCAATTATTTAAGCATAGTTCAATCCACATTTATTTCCAAAAATAAGAAAAAAGAAAAGAAAAAGAAAAGCAATGCATTTCCCTTTAATCCACATGGATTTCAAACTGGAGATGTAATTTAAAAAAAACAAAACAAGAAACCTGTCTTTCCAACTAATAAAAAAGGAACTCGGTGCTGTGCTCACAGCAAAGTCGTGGAAGATAATTTGAAACTACAGTTAGCTTCCTGGAGAGAAAAATAACAGCCACCAAACTAATGGGTAATCAATGGCCAATTGCTTCAGAAAGGAAGCACCCCACAGAATTCCCTGGGAATTAATGTGCTACGTAGGAGGCATTGGGAAATGTCTTAAGACTATCCAAGTGAGCTCACCTTTCTTAACAAATAAGTAGGGTCTAGGGGTCCTATTTTTGCTAATCAAGACCTGGAGATGAAATGCTGTCTTCATTTAAATTTCCCTGTGCTGTTCTCTGAACAACTATATTAAAAACAATCTTCCCCCATGATTTCTGGTGCTGGAGTGGAGTATAGTTTATGTGAAAGTAAATCTGGAAAGATTACCTTTCAAAACTGCCAGATGCTTTGCATTTTCTGGTAGAAATCTGGATTCCAGGTCTGTAATGATATTTCCTGCTGTGCTCAACACTCAATCAGAACGTATGCTTCTTGGAGGGCAATATAAGGATTCCAAGGCTAACTTGGCTGTTTGGCTTTTATATTTTTCCAGTCCAGCTGGGGGTTATAAATTTAAATTCTGGGCCCCCCAAGCTAAACTTCAGAAGGGGTCTTTGTTAATTTTAGATCTTCTGCAGTTGAAACCCACTCCTTCCTAAACTTTCCCATGCAATGCAGTTTATGATTATATTTATACCAATGAATAAAACATACCCTTTTTAAAAGGAAAATTAAATTATTGCATTAATGATACAAGTATGCATGGGTTCTCATTGCCCCTGGCTCTCCCATTTTAGATTCCAGTTCCTTCCTCGACCCAGTTTGAATTACATTAATGTCCCCTTCCCTCTCTTCCTTCATCCATCTTGTACATTCGATAATATGGTGTGGTGGTTACCAGCACATACTCTGGAGTCTATGAGACCAAGGTTGAAATCTTAGCTCTTTCATTTTAAAGCTGCTGCACCTTGGGATGATTAAGCTAATTATCCTGATCTGTGTTTTACTCATCTATAAAAAGGGGCTAGTACAGCATCCACTTCTTAGGGTTATTCTGAGGATTAAGTGAAATCATGTCTATAGAGTATTTAGCACAGTGCTGCACATAGCATACATATCAGGTAATGTTAGCTGCTTTCCTTAACTGGGGGACAGTCTCATGGAGAGGGAACATGGAGTGGGGGGCAGGGATTTCTTCTACCTTGATTCAAATCCCAACTCCAGTGTGAGCTTACCCAGCGATCAACATTCAACATCTCTGTGTTTGTTTTCTCATCTCGAAAATGGGAAATAATAGTAGCACCTCCCTCATGAAGCTATTGTGAAGATTAAATGAAATTAATGATTGGTAAAGAGTGAGTTCTATATTTTTTTTTATTAAGTTAACCTATAAAACACTTGGTCTAATCCTCTCCCCTCTCCCACCATTTCAAGTTGATCCAAACTTCTCCCCTCACCTCACTGTAATCCACACCATTTCTCACAGTGCTTCCCTTGGAACTGTGGGGAAACACCCAAACCAGCTTCTCCTGTGTGGTGCGGCATAAGATGGTGTCACCTGAGTCAGTGGTGCCCGGTGAGGCAAACTGGTCATTTAAGACAAGTAGACTAGCCTAACGGTCATGCAGTCATGCAGTTCAGGCTGATAGGAGCTGCTCAGCTCTGAGAGTCCTTCTTTCTGACTCCACTTATTCATCCAGAGAACTTCCTTGTTTTCTAGACTCTAACCCTCTAAAGTGCTGCATATTGAAGGTATGGATGGGTCCCTTCCTTCTGGGATGCTTCTTATGGTACTTCTAGCCATGACACACTGGGCCTCAGCAGACCTCCAATAAGGCAAGTCTGGAGCATAGGGTGTGCTCTGCCATTTCCCTGATTATAAGTTTCACTCAGTTAAGCCTGGTCTATATTTGTATTATGGTGCTGGTATCTCTGTCATCTTTGTAGATTGGTCGTATCATGATTTCCTCAAAGTACATGTATTATTTTCCTAGCTAGCTGGAAAGTTCCTCAGGAATATCTGACATTATGTATGACCTCAAAGCCTGGCACTATACTTAGCCTATCACACACTCAGTACACTTTTGTGTTTGGATGATTTTGATAAAAATAGTTAGGGTTGAATTTAGTTGCAAGTATCAGAAAAAAATCCCAAATCTTTATGATTTAGCCAAGATTTTATATTTCCTTCTTACCTTCAAAATGATGGATTCTAGGGTTGATGTGTCCACAGCAGAGGGATCTAGGTTTATTCTCTCTCTCTGCTCTGACTTCAGATCCTGACTTTAGATATTGAGGTCTTCACATGGTCCAAGAAATTGTCGGAGCTCCAGCCATCATGTACCCATTGCAGACAACAGAAAGACAAAAGGAGTGAACAACTCACTTGAAGAAAACTTGCTGGTATTTGAGCACCAGGCACATGCTAACATTCCATTGGCTAATTGACCACATGTAGCTGCACGGAAGACTAGAAAATGTGCTCGTTGTTCTCAGTGGTGATGAGCCCTGTTAAAAGTCACAATCTGATGAATAAAGAAAGATGGGAGAATAGACACTGGGAATGCCCAGCCTGCTCTGCACTAACAGCCAAGGCTCTTTAGTTCCTTGTTCTAGGTCCTTCCCACTTCCCTTGATTTTTATTTTTTGTTTGCACACAGAAATATTAGATTTTTTGTCATTAAATGTAAATAAAGTAGCTTACTACTATGAATGGTAAGTGGCAAATTCATGTAATCATGGACAATTTACCTTAGGTTTATTGATTTCCAGTATTAGCAACATAACTCCTAGCTCACTTGCCTGTGTTTGCTACACAGAGTTGTTGTAAAAAGTAAAACAAAATAATAATACCTAATATTTGTCAAATGTGTGCTATATACTAGAGACCAGAGGTACCTCTTTTAATCTTCACAAAAATTCTATGAAGCAGATTTTATTACTCACATGCAAGTACTTAGAAAAATATCAAAGATGAAGAGGCTAAAAGTGTGCCCCAGTCATACCATTAGTAAGAAGCATAGCTGGGTTTTGAGTTGAAGGCCTTCTGATGCCTACATCTACTTTATAACCCCTATTCAATGCTCTATAAAAATCAACTCTTGGGGCTTCCCTGGTGGCACAGTGGTTGAGAGTCCTCCTGCGGATGCAGGGGACACGGATTCATGCCCCGGTCCGGGAGGATGCCACATGCCGCGGAGCGGCTGGCCCTGTGAGCCATGGCTACTGAGCCTGCGCATCCAGAGGCCCATGTATAGGAAAAAAAAAAAAAAATCAACTCTTGGAATACATTGTAAATCATATAGGTACAGTTCTGTATCCTACACACTTTAATTATATGTGTTTCTTGTTCTTGATGATTATTTTAACTATTCTCTTTAAAACAGAGCATCATATGGAAACTTGACATGGTAAGAGATGCCTTAGGAAAGAAGGCATAATAAATCAACTCAACATTTCTCACAATTTTGTAGCTCTTATCATTTAGAACATTCTTTATTTAAAGCTTATGTCTCATAGATCCCATAGTGAATTAGAGGCATTATTTCCCCCTCTCTTGGTTTTTGGGCTGTACGCTAGAAAGGTTAGGAGGAGCCAGAACAGAACTATGACCTTTAAGTGTTCTCGGAAGAACAAGAGTTCACCATGAGGTATGATAACTAAATTACCATAGTTGTTCACCGAGTACCGCCTCAACTGCAAACTCTTTGCAAAACTTTTCCCTGTATCACTCTTTGTTTGGTGTAGCCATATTAAAAACAAAAGCCAAAGTAGTGTTCCAGAAGGGAGAAAAGGGCTCTAGTTGCAAAATAAAGGGATACAGAATATTCCTGTCTATAGTAACATCTCTCCCACGGCAATGAAAAATAAAATGTAGAGACAATCTCTAGGCTCAACGCAGTCCCCATTCTTTCAGAACTGCTTGTCACATGTCAACCCCATACCCGAGATCTGAGAACACTGTTTGTCATTTACAACCACGCAACCCTGACCTTAGGTGACTGGACTGATGGGGGAGGTGTTCCTCACTAAGACCATTCAGATTACTTCTTCCTCAGGAATCTGTAATCAGGGCTGAGAGTCAGCCAGTCATTTTAGGTTCAGAAATGACAATTTTTCTCCCCCTTATGCGAAGAGGAAGAAAGTTGAACTGTAGAGAGTCAAAAGCGAAGCACATGTGATAAGAGGACCAAAGATATAAGATGGAGCGGCTGAGTGCTCTTCACTCCCTAAGGCTTTTCGCTCCTGCCTGCCTCATTTCTTTCCTCTTTATTTGTATTGGCTCAATTTGATTTCTGTTATTAAATGTAACCCAAAGAACCTTAACTAATTCAGGAGGGAAACAGAATATTAAGAGAGGCAAAGTGGGAGAAAATCTTCTAAAACCATTTGCTAACTGCACAGTAATGAGGCAGAAAAACCAGGACCCCTAGAGAGACAACGCAGCCTTGTTGGTCATACTCCTCCCACCTGTCCCAGCTCAGAGTGGAGAACAGTTTTCTCACTTGTCAGGCCACTCATGACAGTATCTAATCACAGAAATCTCTTCCAGAAGGGTGTTCCAAGATCTTTGCCCTGCAAAATATTTGAAACTGAACTGTACAAGCTTATAAACAGACTCCCACTATCCACAGTGTAATGGAAACAACAGGACTCCCTGTGCGTATTTTTGGGCAGGGAAATCTCCTAGAAGCTATGAAGCTTGAAACCAAAGATGCTTGGAATATAATGCATGAAGATGATCTTCTTTTTCTTGGCACTCTTCCACAAGCCTTCAGTCACTCCATGAACTAAATTTATTTCCATATGTTTTTCATTCATTTACATTTAAGATAAAAATTATTGGCTCTGAGAGCCATTTGTTGAGTGGCAGTTCAACGATTCTTTTCATTGTGTTCTCAGCTCAGTGATGATGCATATCATCCACATGATGTTCCAAGAAAGTGGGATCATTACTGATGCCATCTGAAGTCATCCCTTCGTAATAATAGACTTGCATGGTTTCTTTTACTCGCCAGCAAAGAAGTTTGGAATAGGATCAATATCTGTTTTGTAACTCTATTTTGAATTCATACCTTTTGAATTCATTTACTGAAAAACTAACATTCTAACTGGGACAAAGATCCCTTGTTTAATTTTGGAGAATCATATGTATATCTTATCTTGGTTGTTCCTTCTAAGAATACATTAAGTCACAATTCAAATCTCTAAAGCCAATTTTGGGACCTCTTGCTTTAGTTTACATTCTAGAAACAAATGGTTATTTGATTTATTTTTCATTCTGAGAAACAATGAAAAACTTTTATTATGGTCACATTTACGCTACAATGAGCTGTTTGACTTGCAATTACTTCACTTCTTCTCCTGATATTGCCAATGTGTATCATATTAACATTAAAAATATAAACATAAAGAAAACTAAACAAAGCAGCCACTAACGTAAAATATTTGAAACATTCACTCTAATACCTGCCTGTCCATATCCTACTTTGATGAAATGTAATTTCTATCTTACCTTCTCTGAAGCTGTGTCTGTCTACCTGATGCCAAAATATCAAGTAATTTTGACAAGACAGTCCAAAATCAATGAAAAACATACATTTACCAAGTTCTATAGTAACATATAGCTTTATGTTTTTTCTTCATTGGGATTCTATATAGGGGAGTTTGCCTAGATGTAAAGATAAAATGGTTATGGTCTTGGAGAAACTATTTTCATCATTTAAAATATATATATATATATATTCCTGAGACTTCACTGCAACTGTCCCACTTGGGTTTTTAGAATGACAAAAGGCATATTTTGCCTCATTTGCCTGTGAAAATATGTCTTTTTGAGAGGATGGAAAACACTATATTATTTGAAGTGTAACTTGATAAGAGTTTCATTTTTTATGAACTCCAGGAAAAGAAATTTATTCCATTTTTACAAATAGTAAAGATTTTTTTTATATACTTAGAACCATCTCTATTCACTAGAAATTGGTGTCACATACTGAATATTTCCTATGTAGATGTAGAATTATTCATAAAAGATTGCAGAATACAAGTTTTCCTATGACAGTTATTAGAGTTAACATTGAGGTTCTAATAAGTGTTGAGTGTTTTGTGCAAATATTATCTCATTTAATCTTTCATAACCCTAATTACCCAATTATTATCCCAGTTTACAAGTGAGAAAATGATATTGTAAATAGTTTAAATTATTTGCTTGTAGTCACATAGCTAATAAAAGGAAGAGCTGAGATTCAAACCCAAGTTTTATCAAATCTCAAAAGCTCAAGGTCATCATTGTAGGAAAGTACATCCATTATAAGTTTTGAAAATCACCATTAAGGAGATGAGATGCCAGGAGCTAGGTTTGGCCCTGCATTTACTTATAAAGTGGGCTTGCGAAAGGCACCTACATCTTCTGCATTTATATACATATTTTTTCCTTTCTGTAACACCAGGAAAATAATACCTTCTGCCCGAGAGGGTCAAAGGAGATAGTTTGTGTGAAAGTACTTTGAATCTGCTAAGTGTTCTTCATAGATAAGATAGAACTATTAAGCTCATCTGAATCTAAAATCCTAGAACTTGACAGTGTGTGTTTGCTCTTTGAGGTCACACATAAGAACCAATGCTTTCTGGGGAGCAGGGCTGTACATTCTTTCTGAGTGAGGAGTGATGGGTACTGATTGCTCCAGCTTTTCACTTCTTCTGTAGAAATAGAAAATATTGTGTTTTATCTGAGGAAACAAGACACTATTTCCGAGTACTCACATTCTCATCAATTTCTCTTGAAGAACATATAATTACACAATGGATGGATCTGAATCCTGAGACTGCAGAGTAAGAGATGGAATTGTGGGATGCTGGAAGATGTAAGGAACACAGTAGAAGATGCATATTTGCATCCACTTCCTTCCCAAAAATTATGACTTCATTTTCTGAAAGAGATATGGTAATGATAACTTATAGGAGAAATAGACTCTTCCCTGAAACATCTCGAAGAATATTTTCAGGATAAAAATGTGGTTTCAGAACTGATCACAGATCCTAATTTTTGGAAACTTTAGTGTTTAGAAAAGTTCATGGGAGGGGAGATAAATTAGGAGTTTGAGATTAACATATAAACATTACTATATATAAAATAGGTAAACAACAAGGATCTACTGTATAGTACAGGGAACTATACTCAATATCTTGTAATAACCTATAATGGAAAAGTATCTGAGAAAGAATATATATATATATATATATACATATATATATATATATTCTTTGCTATACACTTGAAGCTAACACATTGTAAATTAACTATACTTCAATTAAAAAAAAGAAAATTTCTTCAGATGAGCTACTTTTGGTATTGCTTTATCTCTCTCTCCTGATGTATATGTATATGTATATGTATATGTATATGTATATGTATATGTATATGTATACATATGAGAGAAAAGGCAGCATTAGTATTTGGATAGCTGCCTCTTAATGAACACATTATGTACCAGGCAAGGGCCTTCCTTTGCCTCCTAATGATGTTATGAGCGCTATTACCAGATGAAAAGCAGGGGTTTGGATAAGTTGGTGACCTCCACTCCTTCACTCTATTAATAACCATAATTGAGAACCTACTATGTGTCTCACATTTTACATACATTATCTTCAGCCCTCACAATAACACTGAAAGACAACTAACATTGTTCTTATATTGCCATTGCAGACACTAATTTTCAGAAGACTTGAAAGAAACAAAAGGCATACAACTAGTAAGTCACCAGCTAAGAATCCATGCCATGCTAGACCAACCTCAAAGCCCAAATCCATGCATCATGGTACAGATTATGAATGGTCAATAAATTCACTGGCTGTAGGCAGAATTCAGTTCCTCAAGGCATCACCTCACCTTCCCTGTCATATAGTGTTCTCTAGGACACAGCCATTTGCCTCTCTAAGACTAGCAAATGAGCATCTCTCTTTAGTATGCTAAAACAGTCGTAGAGAACATAACATAATCAGTGGAATGACAAACCATCACCTTTGGCATATAAGGTAACCTTATCAAAGAGTGATATCTCATCATCTTTGTTATATTCTTTTGGATAGAAACAAGACACAATTTTCACTGCACTCAAGGAGAGGAGATTATACAAGGGTATGACTCATTGGGGTCACTTTACAGTATGTCTGCCAGAGCTAATATACTAAATAATTCTACCCAGATTAGAATTATCATACTATCTAAACCCTATGATTCTGTGTTGTATTGTATTATGTCAATTTACAAGTACTTGAGAGCTCAAAAAACATTAAATTTTCTATATAGAATTACATAGCAAACATACTCTATCTTAATGTTTTCATTGTCACTATTTCCCCACATATCTAGATCTTGATAATCATTTTGTCCATGAAAATAAATGCTCACAGCATCACTAATTATTACAGTATTTGATTCTTTCAATGATTCTTTCAACATTTATACTTCAATTGACTGATACAATTTACCATATAAAATTCAGAAGGAGATTTTCTTTCAAGTTATATTTAAAATGTTTGCCTATATTTGAAAGTATTTGTTTATTAACAGTAAATTCAAATGATATACCTTGTTCCTATTAACATAGTTACAGTGATTATTTATGAAAGGAAACTATGTAATCACATAGGCATAGATAATGCAGACTTCAGGGACGTCAGCTATAATGTTGAAGTAAGCAATAGGCTATTCAGCTTCCAAAATGCTGACTTTGAAGTTGAACCCAATACCAAAGTGGAAGCTATTGCTGTTGTTTCTGCTGATTTTCCCTCATGGTAGCTTTAGAAATGCTATTGTAGCTGACCCATTTTTCACTCCTATTTTTATATACTTGTATCTTCTATCATTTTCTCTTGATTAATTTCACCAAAGTTTTGTCTGTTGGTTTTGCTGAAGAATTCCCTTTGGATTTTGTTATTAACCTTCTCTATTCCTTGGATTATTTTCCTATAAAAATGAAGATGATAATGGTTCTCTTTAAAATTTATTTTCTATTTCCATTCATTTCTGTTCTTATTTTTTTCTGTTATGCTTGGGTTCCTTTTTTACGTTAAGTTAGATCTTCAGCTTTTAATTTTCAACCTTTTTCTTTTTTAATATAGCATTTCAAACTATAAATTTTCCTCTAGCTACTTTTTTAGCTATATTGTACAAATTTTGACACATTGTAATTTCATTATCTTTCAGACCTAAATGTTTAAAAAGTTTAGTACTATTTATTTTCTGACCTAAGAGTTATTTATAAGTCTGATTTCTTATTTAACAGATGCTTTGCTTTAATTGATCTTTTTATTGATTTCCATTATAATTGCACTTAGGTCAGAGAAAATGATCTGACACTTCTTTTTCTGAAATTCATTCAGACTTCCTTTATGGACTGGATGGGGTCAATTTTGCAAGTGGCCTGAACATTTTAAGATTAAATGTTCTTTAACTGTTTTTATTTGATAAACCACAAACATATTAGTGAATTTACATTAAAAAAATTTATTTATCACTCAGGTGAAAGTCCAGGAAAAAATGTTGGTGGTCACTTCAATCAGTGATTCAGGATTCAGTGCGCTTCCACCTTGTAGCTCTAAGCATATTTGAAATGTTGACTCCTAAGGTCATCTTGGAGATTATCCCCATTCTAAGTAGCCATGAGGGGAAAAAGTCATGGAGACCATCTTAGTCATATGGCCACAAATGACTGCAAGAGGAGTTGAGAAATGTACCAAGAAGAAGAGGCAATGGATTTTGTTGGCTAGCTACAATACTACCTCAGTTCTGATTTTTTTTTTTTTTTTTTTTTTTTTTTTTTTTTGCGGTACGCGGGCCTCTCACTGTTGTGGCCTCTCCCGTTGCGGAGCACAGGCTCCGGACGCGCAGGCTCAGCGTCCATGGCTCACGGGCCCAGCCGCTCCGCGGCATGTGGGATCCTCCCGGACCGGGGCACAAACCTGTGTCCCCTGCATCGGCAGGCGGACTCTCAACCACTGCGCCACCAGGAAAGCCCTGATATTTTTTAACTCTACAAATTAAACATCTTCACTCTATTTTGTTGTTCTTTTAAACAGAGTTACAAATCATGTTTGTTTGGGTTTCTATATGTTTATTAATATCTTTGCTCATTTTCTTAATTTTGGCTTTTTTGTATTAGCCAGAATAGGCAGGTTAAGCTGAAGCAGCAAATTAACCCTGAAATATTAGTGGGTTAACTGTCAAACATGTACTTCTCACTCACACCAAATGTCAAATGAAGGTGAGTGGAGCCATTTCTCCTTAACATAAGTCAGGGACTCAAGCCAATGAAGACCTCATCATATTGTGCTGCTGCTCTGGATTACATGTCCCTCCCTTTTATGGCTCATTAGTCAGAACCTACAGTGCGACCTCCAGCTGAGGGCAGTCACCACACAGCGGAAAGAGGCTGGTGAACACACAGGGCTGTCTCTGCCACACATCTCTTCTGGTTTCATTTCCTTCTTTGTTTAGAAATTTCCTCTTATGAGCTTCTGTGGGTTGTAAACACTCTTATTTTCCTCTGAATATATACTTATTTACCTTCATTATTTAAAGATAGTTTTGTTGGAGTTGCAGTTTAGGTTAATGATTATTTTCTCTTATGAACACTTTGAAAATAGTATTCCATTATCTTCTGGCTTCCATTGGGCTTATGGAGGTTAGAAGACATTTTACCCTTTTTTTTTCTGTAACTTTGTAGTTTATAAATTTTTACAGCAATATGTTTTTGTGTCATGTTTATTATGCCTGGAACTCAACAGTCCTTTCTGAAATTTCAAGTTTTTTTCTCCAGTTCAGTGAACGGTATTCTATTATTTCTTTGTTCATTATTTTTCATCTGTTCCCTTTGTCCCCTAGTAATTATATTATTCATACATTAGGTATCTCAGATCTCTCTTCCATATCTCATATTATTTTGCTCATGTTTTCCATTGCCTTGTAAATTTGTTCTGCATTGGTGTTATTTCTTCAATTTGATCTTCTAAGATAGCCATTATGCAATATAACTATTTCCTACCAATGTATCTTTCTTTAAAACTATCATATCCCTTCCCTCTTTTTTTTCACTAAGGGCAACTCACCATACTTCTCAGAGTACAAAAGGTATCAGAGAGATCTTTTTCATCTTCCTAGTACAAAATCGATTTGTAAGTAACTCTGCTTCACCTGCTTTTTTTTTTTCCTTTTATCCCTATTGCAGTAGTCAAATATTCTATTTGTTCTATAAATCTTTATACCTCCCATATTGTTAATCCTTTCTCTATTTTTCCACTTATTTTACCATACAAACATGTTATGGTAGCAGGAAATACAACATGGCAGTTCTGGAGTCAAAAAATGGGGATTCAAAACTTAACTCTGCCAATTTCTAGTCTTCTACACTGAACAATTTAATTAGATTTGCTATAAAACTCTTTTCTCATCTAATAAGTGGGCAAATACTAGTACTTAGCTCTTGGTATTATTAAGAGTAAATAATTTATTAATTTGAAACAATTGGCATAGTGTCTGACCCATAGAAGTCAATAAATAAACTTTAATATCTTTGTCTTAAAAAATGAAGGCAATCTCACTTGATGCTATAGGATGTCCTGACTCCTATCCAGTTGTCTGCTCCCTTTCACATCCAAACTATCTTCACAATGTGTCTACACTCTCCCTCTGACTCATCTCATCCATTCCGTGAATTGAAATACCATCAACATGCTGGTAACTCCTGAATTTGTATCTCTACCCACTTATCTCCTTTGCATCCTAGACTCATATCTGTTCATTCAGTATCTCCATTTCAATGTCTGATTTGCATCTCAGCCTTAACATGTCAGGACTGAATTCTTTTTTATTGGAGTATAATTGCTTTACAATGGTGTATTAGTTTCTGCTTTATAACAAAATGAATCAGTTATACATATACATATGTTCCCATATCTCTTCCCTCTTGCGTCTCCCTCCCTCCCACCCTCCCTACCCCACCCCTCTACATGGTCACAAAGCACCGAGTTGATTTTCCTGTGCTATGCGGCTGCTTCCCACTAGCTATTGGTTTTATATTTGGTAGTGTATATATGTCCATGCCATTCTATCACTTTGTCCCAGCTTACCATTCCCCCTCCCCATGTCCTCAAGTCCATTCTCTAGTAGGTCTGCGTCCTTATTCCCATCTTGTCCCTAGGTTCTTCATAACCATATATATATATATATATATATATATATATATATATATATATATATATACAGTATTTGTTTTTCTCTTTCTCACTTACTTCACTCTGTATGACAGACTCTAGATCCATCCACCTCACTACAAATAACTCAATTTCGTTTTCCTTTATGGCTGAGTAATATTCCATTGTATATATGTACCACATCTTCTTTATCCATTCATCTGTCGATGGACACTTAGGTTGCTTCCATGTCCTGGCTATTGTAAATAGAGCTGCATTGAACATTGTGGTACACGACTCGTTTTGAATTATGGTTTTCTCTGGGTATATGTCCAGTAGGGGGATTGCTGGGTCATATAGTAGTTCTATTTTTAGTTTTGTAAGGAACTTCCATACTCTTCTCCATAGTGGCTGTATCAATTTACATTCCCACCAACAGGGCAAGAGGGTTCCTTTTTCTCCACACCTTCTCCAGCATTTATTGTTTCTAGATTTTTTGATGATGGCCATTCTGACTGGTGTGAGGTGATATCTCAATGTAGTTTTGATTTGTATTTCTCTAATGATTAGTGATGTTGAGCATTTTTTCATGTGTTTGTTGGCAACCTGTATATATTCATTGGAGAAATGTCTATTTAGGTCTTCTGTCCATTTTTGGATTGGGTGGTTTGTTTTTCAGACATTGAACTGCATGAGCTGCTTGCAAATTTTGGACATCAATCCTATGTCAGTTGTTTCATTTGCAAATATTTTCCCTCATTCTGAGGGTTGTCTTTTCATCTTGTTTATGGTTTCCTTTGCTGTGCAAAAGCTTTTAAGTTTCATTAGGTCCCACTTGTTTATCTGTGTTTTTATTTCCCTTTCTCTAGGAGGTGGGTCAAAAAGAATCTTGCTGTGATTTATGTCATAGAGTGTTCTGCCTATGTTTTCCTCTAAGAGATTGAGAGTGCCTGGCTGTACATTTAGGTCTTTAATCCACTTCGTGTTTATTTTTGTGTATGGTGTTAGGGAGTGTTTTAATTTCATTCTTTTACATGTAGCTGTCCAGTTTTCCCAGCACCACTTATTAAAGAGGCTGTCTTTTCTGCATTGTATATTCTTGCCACCTTTATAAAAGATAAGGTGACCATAGGTGTGTGGGTTTCTCTCTGGGCTTTCTATCCTGTTCCATTGACCTGAATTTCTGTTTTTGTGCCAGTACCATACTGTCTTGATTACTGTATCTTTGTAGTATAGTCTGAAGTCAGGGAGCCTGATGCCTACAGCTCTGTTTTTCTTTCTCAACATTGCCTTGGCTATTCAGGGTCTTTTGTGTTTCCATACAAATTGTGAAAGTTTTTATTCTGGTTCTGTGAAAAATGCCACTGCTAGTTTGTAGAGATTGCATTGAATCTGTAGATTGTTTTGGTAGTATAGTCATTTTCACAATGTTGATTCTTCCAATCCAAGAACATGGTATATCTCTCCATCTATTTGTATCATCTTTAATTTATTTCATCAGTGTCACAATTTTCTGCATACAGGTCTTCTGTCTCCTTAGGTAGCTTTATTCCTAGGTATTTTATTCTTTTAGTTGAAACGGTAAATGGTAGTGTTTCATTAATTTCTCTTTCAGATTTTACATCATTAGTGTATAGGAATGCCAGAGATTTCTGTGCATTAATTTCGTATCCTGCTACTTTACCAAGTTCATTGATTTGTTCTAGTAGTTTTCTAGTAGCATCTTTAGTATTCTCTGTGTATAGTATCATGTCATCTGCAAACAGTGACAGTTTTACTTCTTCTTTTTCAATTTGTACTCCTTTTATTTCCTTTTCTTCTCTGATTGCTGTAGCTAAAACTTCCAAAACTATGTTGAATAAGAGTGGTGAAAGTGGGCAACCTTGTCTTGTTCCTGATCTTAGTGGAAATGGTTTCAGTTTTTCACCATTGAAGACGATGTTGGCTGTGGGTTTGCCATATATGGCCTTTATTATGTTGAGGTAAGTTCCCTCTATGCCTACTTTCTGGAGGGTTTTTATCATAAATGGGTGTTGAATTTTTGTCAAAAGCTTTCTCTGCATTTATTGAGATAATCATATGGTTTTTCCCCTTCAATTTGTTAATATGGTGTATCACATTGATTGATTTGCCTATAATGAAGAATCCTTACATTCCTGGTATAAACCCCACTTGATCATGGTGTATGATCCTTTTAATGTGCTGTTGGATTCTGTTTGGTAGTATTTTGTTAAGGATTTTTGCATCTATGTTCATCAGTGATATTGGCCTGTGGGTTTCTTTCTTTGCGTCCTCTTTGTCTTGTTTTGGTATCAGGGTGATGGTGGACTCATAGAATGAGTTTGGGAGTGTTCCTCCCTCTGCTATATTTTGGAAGAGTTTGAGAAGTATAGGTGTTAGCTGTTACCTAATATTTGATAGAATTCGCCTGTGAAGCCATCTGGTCCTGGGATTTTTTTTGTTGGAATATTTTTAATCACAGTTTCAATTTCAGTGTTTTTGATTGTTCTGTTCATATTTTCTATTTCTTCCTGGTTCAGTCTCAGAAGGTTATATCTTTCTAAGAATTTGTCCATTTCTTCCAGGTTGTCCATTTTATTGGCATACAGTTGCTTGTAGTAATCGCTTATGATCCTTTGTATTTCTGCAGTGTCAATTTTTACTTCTCCTTTTTCATTTCTAATTCTATTGATTTGAGTCTTCTCCCTTTTTTTCTTGTTGAGTCTGGCTAATGGTTTATCCATTTTGTTTATCTTCTCAAAGAACCAGCTTTTAGTTTTATTGATCTTTGCTGTAATTTCCTTCATTTCTTTTTCATTTATTTCTGATCTGATCTTTATGATTTCTTTCCTTCTGTTACTTTTGGGGTTGTTTTGTTCTTCTTCTCTAAATGCTTTAGGTGTAAGGTTAGGTTGTTTATTTGAGATGTTTCTTGTTTCTTAAGGTAGGATTGTATTACTATAAACTTCCCTCTTAGAACTGCTTTTGGTACATCCCATAGGTTCTGTGTCATCATGTTTTCATGTCATTTGTTTCTAAGTATTTTTTGATTTTGTCTTTGATTTCTTCAGTGATTTCTTGGCTATTAAGTAGTGTATTGTTTAGGCTCCATGTGTTTGTATTTTTTACAGATTTGTTTCCTGTAATTGATATCTAGTCTCATAACGTTGTGTTCAGAAAAGATACTTGGTATGATTTCCATTTTCTTAAATTTACCAAGGCTTGATTTGTGACCCAAGATATGATCTATCCTGGAGAATGTTCCATGAGAACTTGAGAAGAAAGTGTATTCTGTTGTTTTTGGATGGAGTTTCCTATAAATATCAATTAAGTCTATCTTTTTTAATGTATCAGTTAAAGCTTGTGTTCCCTTATTTATTTTCATTTTGGATGATCTATCCATTAGTGAAAGTGGGGTGTTAAATTCCCCTAGTATGATTGTGTTACTGTCAATGTCCCCTTTTATGGTTGTTAGTATTTGCCTTATGTATTGAGGTGCTCCTATATTGGGCGCATAAATATTTATAATTGTTATATCTTCTTCTTGGATTCATCCCTTGATCATTATGCAGTGTCCTTCTTTGTCTGTTGCAATAGCCTTTGTTTTAAAGTCTATTTTGTCTGATATGAGAATTGCTACTCCAGCTTTCTTTTGATTTCCACTTGCATGGAATATGTTTTTCCATCCCCTCACTTTCAGTGTTTATGTGTCCCTAGGTCTGAAGTGGGTCTGTTGTAGACAGCATTTATATGGGTCTTGTTTTTGTATCCATTCAACCAGTCTATGTATTTTGGTTGGAGCATTTGATCCATTTACATTTAAGGTAATTATCAATATGTATGTTCCTATTACCATTTTCTTAATTGTTTTGGGTTTGTTATTGTAGGTCTTTCCCTTCTCTTGTGTTTTCTGCCTAGAGAAGTTCCTTTAGCAGTTGTAAAGCTGGTTTGGTGGTGCTGAATTCGCTTAGCTTTTGCTTGTCTGTAAAGGTTTTAATTTCTCCATCAAATCTGAATGAGATCCTTGCTGGGTAATGTTAGTTGTAGGTTTTTCCCTTTCAGTACTTTAAATATGTCCTGCCATTCCCTTCTGGCTTACAGAGTTTCTGCTGAAAGATCAGCTGTTAACCTTATGGGGATTCCCTTTTATGTTATTTGTTGTTTTTCACTTGCTGCTTTTAATATTTTTTCTTTGTATTTAATTTTTGATAGTTTTATTAAAATGTGTCTTGGCATGTTTCTCCTTGGATTTATTCTGTATTGGACTCTCTGTGCTTCTTGGACTTGATTACTTATTTCCTTTCCCATATTAGGGAAGTTTTCAACTATAATCTCTTCAAATATTTTCTCAGTCCTTTTCTTTTTCTCTTCTTTTTCTGGTACCCCTATAATTCGAATTTTGTGCCTTTAATGTTGTCCCAGAGGTCTCTGAGACTCTCCTCAATACTTTTGATTCTTTTTTTCTTTATTCTGCTCTGCAGTAGTTATTTCCACTATTTTATCTTCCAGGTCACTCATCCATTCTTCTTCCTCAGTTATTCTGTTATTGATCCTTTCTAAGGAATTTTTAATTTCATTTATTGTGTTGTTCATCATTGTTTGTTTGCTCTTTAGTTCTTCTAGGTCCTTGTTAAACATTTCTTGTATTTTCTCCATTCTATTTCCAAGATTTTGGATCATCTTTAGTATCATTATTCTGAATTCTTTTTCAGGTAGACTGCCTATTTCCTCCTCATTTGTTAGGTCTGGTGGGTTTTTTCCTTGCTCCTTCATCTTCTGTGTGTGTCTCTGTCTTCTCATTTTGCTTAACTTACTGTGTTTAGGATCTCCTTTTTGCAGGCTGCCAGTTTGTAGCTCCTGTTGTTTTTGGTGTCTGCCCCCAGTGGCTAAGGTTGGTTCAGTGGGTTGTTCAGTTTTCCTGGTGGAGGGGACTAGTGCCTGTGTTCTGGTGGATGAGGCTGGGTCTTGTCTTTCTGGTGGGCAGGTCCACATCTGGTGGTGTGTTTTGGGGTTTCTGTGATCTTATTATGATTTTAGTCAGCCTCTCTGCTAATGGGTCAGGTTGTGTTCCTGTCTTGCTAGTTGTTTGGCATAGGATGTCCAGCACTGTAGCTTTCTGGTCATTGACTGGAGCTGGTTCTTGGCATTGAGATGGAGATCTCTGTGAGATTTTCATCATTTGATATTACGTGGAGCTGGGAGGTCTCTGGTGGACCAATGTCCTGAACTTGGCTCTCCCACCTCAGGAGCAAAGCCCTGATGGCTAACTGGAGCACCAAGAGCCTGTCATCCACACAGCTAGAATAAAAGGAGAAAAAAAAAAAAAGAAACAAAGACAAAGATAAAATAAAATAAAATGATGTAAAGTTATTAAAATAAAAAATAATTATTAATAAAAGGTTAAATGTAATAAAATAAAAAAGAAAGAAAGAAATAAGAGAACAACCAAACCAAAAAACAAATCCATCAATGATAACAAGCACTAATAACTATACTAAAAGAAAGAAAAAAAAGAAAAAAAACTGACAGAACCCTAAGACAAATGTTAAAAGCAAAGCTATACAGACAAAATCACACACAGAAGCATACACATACACACTCACAAAAAGAGATAAAGGAAAAAAATATATATATCATTGCTCCCAAAATACACCTCCTCAATTTGGGATGATCCATTGTCTATTCAGGTATTCCATAGATGCAGGGTACATCAAGTTGATTGTGGAGATTTAATCTGCTGTTCCTGAGGCTGCTGGGAGAAATTTACTTTCTCTTCTTTATTCGCACAGCTCCCAGGGGTCAGCTTTGGATTTGGCCCCGCCTCTGTGGGTAGGTTGACTGAGGACATCTGTTCTTCATTCAAACAGGACGGGGTTAAAGGAGCAGCTGATTTGGGGTCTCTGACTCACTCAGGGCAGGGGGAGGGAGGGGTACGGAGTACAGGGCGAGCCTACGGTGGCAGAGGCTAGTGTGACATTGCAACACCCTGAGGCGTGCCGTGTGTTCTTCTGGGGAAGTTGTCTCTGGATCACGGGACCCTGGCAGCGGCGGGCTGCACAGGCTCCCGGGAGGGGATGTGTGGCGAGTGACCTGTGCTTGCACACAGGTTTCTTGGTTGCTGCAGCAGCAACCTTAGCATCCCATGCCCGTCTCTGGGGTCCACGCTCATAGCCACGGCTCATGCCTATCTCTGGAGCTCCTTTAAGCAGCACTCTTCTCTCCCTGGGATCCGACTGAAGCCTGAGCCTCAGCTCCCAGACCCTGCCCACCCCAGCGGGTGAGCAGACAAGCCTCTTGGGCTGATCCTCTATGCAGGAATCTCTCCGCTTTGCCCTCTGCTCCCCTGTTGCTGTGCTCTCCTCCACAGCTCCGAAGCTTTCTCCCTCCTGTCACCCTGCCACCCGCAGTCTCCGCCAGCGAAGGGGCTTCCTAGTGGGTGGAAACCTTTCCTAGTTCACAGCTCCCTCCCACTGATGCAGGTCCCGTCCCTATTCTTTTGTCTCTGTTTTTTTTCTTTTATCCTACCCAGATAGGATATTTTGCCTTTTGGGAGGTCTGATGTCTTCTGCCAGTGTTCAGTCGGTGTTCTGTAGGAGTTGTTCCACACATAGATGTATTTCTGATGTATTTATGGGGAATAAGGTGATCTCCATGTCTTCCTCTTCTGCCATCTTGAAGCTCCTTCCCAGGACTGAATTCTTGATCTTGCCCCTTCCCCACCAAATATTTTCTTTTCCCAGTCTTTCTGATCTCATTAAATGTTACCACCACATAGCCAATTTCTACCAAACTCCTAAGAATCACCTTTGATTTCTGTACTTCCCTCAGCAACCACATCAGCATATATAATTGGTTTTACCTCCAAAATATATCTTAAATTTGTCCTCCTATTACTATCTCCATGGTCACAGTTTTGTTCAATCCAACATCATCATACACACATTGCATTATGCCACAGTTTCCTAATTACCCTGCCCATTTCTGTTCATGTACCAATAACCCCTTCACCTATATTCCAGATAGCTGCTGGAATTACCTTTTCATAATCAAAATATTATCATGTTGTCATCCAACATAAGATTCCTACCTTTTTTGTAGCCTAAAAGTTGCACTCATACAAAACTTATAGATTCCTGACTATCTCTCCTCCTTTATCTTCATCACTCTCCTTACATTCACTGTGTTCTAACCTCACTGGCCCACTGAGAGTTTATAGGTCATTTGAGATCCTTCCTGTGTCAGGTCTTTCAGGCATAGTTTCCCGTGACTGAAATAATACTCATTTGCCAATTTCCTCTTACTCTTCAGGACTGTGCATAATGCTTCCATAGAAAGGATTTACCTACAACTCTATATAAAGTAGTCCATGCTCCCCCTTCTCCTTTGTTTCCTATTTTAGCACTCTTCTAATTGTCTTCTTGGCACTTCATACAACTTATCATTCTCATATTGTTGTCTCTTGTTTGCTTCCTGTCTCTCTCACTTAAATATAGGTTCCTAAAGGAAAGGGCCATCTGTCTTGTATCCTGTTAAATATGCTGTGCCTAATACACAATAGACTCTAAATGATTTATGTATTGAACACATAAGTAAATAAATGAAGACTAAATTGTTTCTGAACTATATTATTTTGTTAACTTCTCATTTAAATTTTAAAATAAAATGTCTTATTTCCTTCCAGAAATACATTTTTAACCCTTAATCATATCTCTTCAAAAGATTTCATTATAGTTGACCTCAATTTTCTTTTCTTTTTTCCTCTCTTTTCTCCTTCCTCTTTATTTTATTTATTGGTTATTCCACTAGTTCTCTTACACAGAACCACCAAACTGTTTCATTGACTTGGTTTCCCTCTTGTGATCTAGTTGCATCAACTTAAACTGATTGTGATGGTTCCTTGGCTGGTCATGCCTGGATTGGCCCATGGTGATGCCTCTCAAGCAGTGATGGAATGGAAGTCAATGAAGATAAATAAATGAATTTGTTTTTCAGTGAGTCAAATGAACTGTAAATCAAATGAACTGTAAATCAGGGAACTCTCTTTCAAGTCATGTGGAGAAAGCTCCCTGTTTTGCAGGTGCAAGTGAACACAGGCTGTCCTCAGCCCAACACTACAGAAAGTCCTTGTGCTGCCTCTACTATCCGGAACAATAATATTAGTTTTTTTCTAAAACTAAGCTCCATGCATTGACCAGAGCAGTCCCCTACCCGTGTTGAGAGGATACTCCTAGGTTTGTGTTCTCTGTCACACTCATTGGTCTCCCCCTAGACTTGAAAGAAAGGCAGAGTGTATTTCCAAATTGCCTAGTTCTTAATCTTCTCTACTATCTTGTCTAATCACACTGTTTAAGCAATTATACACCCTTCAGGTACCTTCTAAATTAAGCCTGGATATCCAGATATTCCAGGGCTTCTTCCATGAATAACAACAACAATCTCAGCAGGAAATTGGGAGAAAAAGGGTCAAGAACAGATTTTTAAGCCCCCATTTCCCATCTGTGTTTTATTTTGAAAGCCTGGATTGAATCAATAAAAGAGTAAAGGTCCCTATATGATGAGAAGCCCAAGCAAAGATCAAGAAAACAGCATAAAATTTGACTCAGGTGTGGAAAAAAATCTAGGTGTGGGCTGGGGGTGAGGGTAGTTGAGAGGGGTTAGCATGAAGAATTAGCTAGAAAATTTAATCACTTTCCAGATGTTTTTGACAGTGAAAAAAAATAGTTCAAAATTATGTAAATTAATTTCAAATTCAAACAAGGTTTAAAATTTTTAAATTTTTTGCAATGCCTCTTATAATGTATTATAATGTATACTGTATTATAATGCATAATGTATATGAGATTAATATGCTATAACTATGTTGTGATCAAACATTTTGGTATTGGCTATATTGACTGGCTGGTTGTATGCCTCAGATGGTCACCTTAAGCAGATATCAGTAAAAATATGTTGGAGAATTTATAGAGAACTCACCAACTGTGATTTATACTGGACCTCAGAGAACTAGTCTGATGTTTATCTTGATGTTTGTTCAGTGGCAGTAGCTATCAATAGCTGTACCATAACACAATTTATACATTTAAAAAATGTGGTTAAAGGAACTAGCACAGTTCAACTTATACTTCCCTGCCATTTTTTTGGTGTGATTACTTCCTGCTTGATCTACTGCAATTTTAATACTTAGTACAAAACATGGGACATAGAAAGCACTCGATGAGTAGTTGTTGAATGATTGAGCTATGTTCTAGAATGGAGAATTTAGTGTTTGGGTTGATCCTTTTTGCATCATATTTATTCATGATAAAATGTAGCAGTCAGAAACAAAACTATAATAATGTTCAAAAATAGGTTTCTAAAATGTTTTATAAAAGTATATAAAATATATAGTAAAAGAATTACTGGGAGGAACAACAGAAATATAGATAATAAGTCAAAAATAAAAATCCCAAGGGTTAGAAAGGCACCTGAAAGAATAAAACTCAGGAGAAAGAAAATATATTTTAAAAAGGAAAGTGTGAGCAATAGAAGTGTTAGCATATTTTCCCCTTCTGTACAAAATGTCTTCCTATGCAGTTCTTCTCATTAAACAAAACTAATCAAAGGAATGTGTCCTGATAATATAACTTGGTATGAGTTGCCACGGTCTGAGAGACCATTGTTCTCCTTTTTCTCTTACTGTTAAACTAACCCTGAAATAATTTAAAAGAAGACTAGAAACTAGGAGGCCTGTCTAGACAGGGGTTTTTAATTTTTCTGAAGCTTGATTACTATTAGAACAAGTTCCTTTTTGGATATGCTTCTTAAGAACAAAAAAGTTGTCTCTGGGAGCACTGGCAAGTCCATCCTTTTTGTATCTTGATAAATGCTTTTACTGACTCTTGAACTTTATAACACAACTCACCAATAAATTTTGATGACGGGGTACAGACTACATGGGTGGCAAAGGATGACACATTCATCTCCAGTTTGTTTCTTTTTAGAGAAGATGATTTTTGTTGGCTGAATTTCTGCTGAGTAGAGTAATTTCTGGCCTAAAATGCAATGCTTTAGAAGTTTTTCAAGCATTTGGAAAGGGCTCAAAAGCTGGTATGTTATCTTAAATGTTATTTTGATGGCATAATGGTATTTAGATTGATGTGAAAATGCCTCCTCCTATACCCTTTGTGGGAAGACACTACGGGAATGTGTATTTGGAATCATCTCATGATCTTTTTCACGCTTATAGTGATAGGGTGCTTTAAGGTGATGAACTCAATTGAACTTTAATTAATCTGAGAAAGTAGAAACCCCCCTGCCTAGAAATGGACACGATCAAATATGTTTTAGACATGGAGTCTAAGCCAGAGAATTCCAGAACAGAAGAGTTAATAAACTGAGACTTCCAGATATTGGCATATATGTGGTTGGAAACATTTAACTCTTGCTAAGGCAAAGAAACAAATATATTGTTTCTTATGGTGTCACCAGATAAAAGATGGCTGGATTTATAAAGAAAATCTAAATGACAATCATAATAACTAAGGTGTGTTGAATACTTATTAACATGCCCAGCCAGCGCCGTGGTCGGCACTTCACAAACAATAGGTCATTTAATTGTCTCCAAAAACTAATGAGCCAGAAACTATATTATCCCTACTTTAAAGTTGAGAAAGCTGAAGCTCAGAGAGTTTTAACGACTTATCCAAGATGACATAGATATAGAAATAATGGAGCTGGGATTTGATCCCATGACTCTCTGACTCTAACATGCTTACTCTCTATTGTCTCAATAATATGGATGCATTAATTTGTATAAGATCCAAACATCTGCCTATTCTTCTAAACTGAATTGTCTTCTGATGTCGACAAAGAACAGCATTTTTGAATCTAGAACAAAAAGCTGCCTTTTCATTTTGGCTTAACTATGGGTTGTAAAATTTTAATTACCTTTTGTTTAGAAAGTGCTATAGAACCTGAACTTGTAATCAGTGTTGGAAGTAGGCACACCAAGGGGTTGTTGATTTCCCTAGTGAATTTGAGTATCATTTATGGAAATGTAATTACAGTGGAATCCTGTTGTAATGATCAATTTGAGCAAGCCCCATTTGATCATTACATCCAAATGATCACCACATACAGACCATAAAACAGTGAGCCTCTCAAACCAGTCAGGCTCAACTGTAAAATATCCATCTTACAAAAACAGTATTATTATCACTATGTACTTCAGAACCAGCACAGTTCAGTCGAATTATTGGCTCTAATTAGCCCTTCTAAAGCCTATACCATTCTTTAGCTAAATCGTAATGGCTCATATGAAAGGTTCGAAATTCATCTAAGTCAACAAGTATTTATTATGTACCTGCTGTGTACTCTGAATGGGGCCAGGCACTGAGGAGAATATAAAATACATAGGAAGGCAGTTGCTTTCTTTTTGAAGCTCGCTATCCACTTTAGGAAACAAGTTGCATAAACTGCTTGAACAACCCGGCCTAAAATGAGAGCCCCCAAACCCCCATATTAAAATATTGGTCAGTTTCAGAGGTGAAAACTTTGGCTCCAGTAAAAAATAGGTTAGGAGCATATTCTTTTGTCACAAAACTGACTGCAAAAGAAAACGGGGTAGGAAATGAAAATAAATAGTTCCTTCCTGCAGAGGCAGTACCTGAAGTCAGAGACAGCAAAAGGGGTTCATCTCATATTCCAATTTCAATGAATTGGTTCTTAAGTCAGGGAGAGAGATGAGATTTTTCCCTCTCATATTAATATCAAAAAATTGTTAATGGCTGACTGCATTGCTGGGCTGAAAAAGATTTTTAGACCAAATTGAGACTCAAGGGAAAGAGTGATATTGCTGGTGAGTTAACTCTTGGCAGGGGGTGGAAGCCACAGGTGAAATACTGAGGCAGTGTTCTCTCTTGGACTTCTTTAATTTCAAAATCTCTGAATTGGGACGCCTACCTTCTAACTACACTCCTAGAATCATAGCACAGAAAATACTTTGTGGATGATGCACACAGTAGACTGTGATCTTTCCTGCCCATTCTACTGCCCTTTTCCTTTTCACTCTCTTATACCCTCACACTCTACTTAATATTAACAGAACGCAAATTGTTACTTTGTCCAAATCAATAATCCCTATCTGACCATTCTTGTTTCGTACTCAAACCAGATACTGTAATCAAACACTTTAACGTTGCTCTAACACCCTCCATTCTAAACCCCTGACATTCAACGTTTTTCTCGAAGTATGTTGTTCAAGCCAGTACACAACTGGAGCCAAGCAGAAAACCTCACCTTTCTACTCAGGCAGATATGTTCTCCTTTGACTTCAAGGAAGTCACAATTTATGCAAGCAATGGTATCTGTCTATTTAAACTGTTATCTAACCCAGTAACTACATGTTTCTAAACACCAACTATTCCTTAGGGCAGACGGCAGTTGCCTTGTATTTTGATTGTCTCCAATACCCTCTTTATGTATTTATTTTTTTCTCTCCAGAGAATCCACTCCAGAATGTTCCCTGCTGATTCTCCAATATAGTATATTCCTGTACTTTAGCCCAAATTCATATACATCATATGTTATCACATAAGATACATTCTGTGAAGCATTTTCTGACCTCTCAATCCCTTGTATAATATAACCATTATGTTTTGAAATGTGCTAATATGGCATCAGTACAAAATATTATAGTATCTTTTCGAGTCTATCTTTCTCATATAGCTCTGGGTCATGTCTTTTCATTTCTGGGAACTTATCACCTGGCAAAGTTCCAGACACATAGTAATTTTCCCAAGATACTTTTCTCAAGCTCTTTGGGAATTTTAAGAAAGCAGCCATAGCCAAACAGATTCTTGGGTGTCATCGTTTCTGTGGGTTTTTTTAACACATACTTTTGAGAAAAGAAATATGGTGCAGAAAAAATAAATCATAGATTAAACTAATATCTCCTATTGAGAGTGCTTACCTTGAAAAGCCAAGCACTGACACATGACTTGCATATCAGTCCTCTCCATTTCTACAATGATGAGGGATAGTAGCTTCCCACCTCCCCCCGTCCACCTCCCTGCCCAGAACTCTCTGAAAAGGATTAAGTCATACATGAGGACTAATTTTGAACTGAACCACAATGGAACAATAGTAATGACTACATTTATCCCAGCAATTTTCAGGGTTATAATGTTTCCTGATCATAGTCTTAGTGTTTTCAGAATTTGGGGGCCATTCTATTCAGACCCACAGCTCTGTAGAGTAAAACTCATAAATGTAGCATGTAGTAGAGAATTGTTCTGAGGGCAGGGAGGTAGTAAGGCAGGATTTAAAATGAAGAAAAAGCTTGTTAACATTCACAGGGAGGGAGACAGCCATTTTTAAAAATAAATTGTCAGTGAAAAAGAGATCGGTAAATTTCAGACAGACAAGAGAACAGAGGAGACTAAGATTGCAGCAGTGAAGATAAACATGTATCTTCTTGGCAGCCCTGTAGGTTGGGAGGGACAGCTCAGATAGCCTGAACCAAAACTAGCATTTAAAAAAGTGCATTTTGTGATTGCACTTCTTCTCTTAGAAGCCTTAAGACCGAAAAAAAAGAAAAAAGAAATCGAGAGAGAGAGAGAGAGAGAGGGAGAGAGATAGACAAGGAAATGGGGATCAGTTGAAACGAAGACTTCCTCCAATGCTAATAGTAACTACAGTAAAAACAACAGTTTCCGTTTTTGCCTATGACTTTTCCCATATATGCTTTTTGGAAACACAGAAAGGTTTTTGTGGTTTTTTTTTTCTTTCCATTTTTACAGATCCTGGAATGCAAATTAATCCTTGGGGTTCCTTCATTTTTGCCGATTTTCTATTAGTGATTAGACCTGAGGGTTAAGGCTGCAAACTTCTTGAATGGTGACTTTGGTCCTGAACAATTAAAAGGAGCACCACGATGTGGGCACATTTAGGAAAGGAACTGCTTTGAGCTCAGTTTCAAGGGGACAAGAGAAAGACCCTGTCAGCTTCCCCATCATCTAGCCCATCGCTGTGGTAGGACAGCCAGCTTGAGACAGAACCCATTCAAGAATAAGGGCTGGGCAATTAATTGACATATCCTCCCTGTTGTACTTGCTAACAACCTAAGAACAGCAGTTGGAGGTTGTCTCACCTATTGCACACCTGGAAAACATTTGATTCTAACATGATTTCCCAGTTCAGTGATTAGTGAGTGAATTTTCATAATTAAACAGACCTAGAAATAGAAGCCACAAGTTGGGTCAGGTTGGTAGAAGTTGAAATGATCAAGTGGCAGGAAAGGTTTGCTTTAGGAGAATAGGCAGGAAAATAGGATGGCCGTGTTGGGGGGATTTCTTGAGCACATGTTTTGCCTTCCACTGCATATTCCCTGCCTACCATATACAGCAAAAAGCAGGTTGAATGAGACACCTCAAATGGGAATCATGGATTTGCCATGACTTCTGACCTTGGCCAATTTTTGAACTTCTGAATAATAAAAATGTGTCCACTAGTACTTTCCTAACAGAGTTGTGAGGACTGAATGAGACGGTGCATGCAGTATGCCCAGTACAGAGCCTGGCATATATGGGGCCATCCACCCATGCTGTTTTCTTCCTTCTCTTCATTTTCCCCCATTTTTACAAAGTTATATAGAATTAATCTTGAATATACTTGTGAGTTTGGTTCAAGTTCCCAGAGCTTTTAAGTCAGGGATCAAGAAATCCTGGGAGGCCAGGACCTTTTCCCTTGCCACCATTTGCATTGCAGGGCTTGATCCTTTCAGTCTATCTCCCAGTGTAGTATGTTTCCAAAGTAGGTTGTTTATTTCCTTCTCTGGGTTTTCATTAGAGCCAGAAGATAAGAGCCTTAAATTTGTGGAAGCATCTGTGAGACTAAGGCCAGGCATGTGACTTCTACAGGCGGTGGCTCCTCCTTGAGTGAACCAACTTAGCTTTAAGCGGAGTTATTATGTGTGTCATTTGGTGCCATTACTATGCCCAAGATGAATGTGAGATATCAACCTCAGTTTGTGAAATGCAGACACTGATGGATGACAAAGATTAATTCAATTACAATTAGGACAAAACAAACATCTCTTTGAAATGGAACACATAGTGGGAAGGGAGAGGGGAAACTTCTATCCTGTTGTACTGATAGGTTTCCTTTTCTAAATGAGCGGCAGCAGACAGGTTATACAGAAATGCCTCTGGCAGTAGAGATGACAGAGACATTAGCAGCATTTGGGAAAGAAAACAAATTGGCATCATCAAAGTACAGCATGCACCTTGTAAATTTATTCCTTTATTATTTCTTTTACAACTTGCATAGCATACATATGTATCTCTAATAGCTGCTGAGTGCAGTAATAGTACCATATGGCATGTTCAAAACCACATATAGGTGTATAGTTCAGTGCACTAATTATGGCATTAAGAATTGCCTTTTAAAGTAGAGAGTTTGCCATGGTGAAAATCAATAAAGAGAAGAGGTAGTATGAATTTTAGAGTGACTCTGACCTGGGCTCAAATTCTGCCTCTACTTCACAGTAAGTGTGTCTTTTCCAAGTTTCAATTTCCTCATTGGAAATGAGAGTATTAATATCTACCATGAAATATAGTTACCCTTAAAGAACTCTAGTGAACACTGGAAGTCTTGTTTGCTCCTAGTTACTTGTTACTCTCTTTATAGACTGAGATGGGATCCTGATCATCCTTCCCTAAGCCCACCAGGGAATTCAGTACCCCTTAATAAGAGAAGTTTTCCAGAACTACTCTGAATTATAAATACCTCTTGATCTTGCCATCTCCCCCAACTAGACTAGGAATTTTTTGAGAGAAGGACCCAATCTATCTTTTCTATAAATATAAATCAGTGCATAAATACCTTAAGTAAACTGTCAAAAATGAGGGACCTCTCACTCCCTATCAAACATTACTAATTCCCTGACATTCCGTTATAAGAGATAACTGACATATTATCTTCCAAATCACTTCTCCAGTGAGCCGTCAGGGAGAATCATCACCAGTATAACTTTAGCTGACCTTCATGCTTAATTCACCCTCAGATAGATGGACCTAATATGAAATAGGTTATCATGTTTATTTCGAATATAGAAACAAGATTAGAATCCCAAACTGGAGAGTTCCAGCATTTTCATAAATAACTGCTTTTTTCCCAAAATTATGTTAGTCATATTTACATATAAATATTAGTATACCTTTATGCATAAAATATCTATAAAAGGCAAGTGTGATGTACTGAGATTAGAAAAAGACAAATAATTTTTCATTTTAAAATTTTTCTCCAAAGACCTATAGAAAACTAGATCCATAACCATAAAATGTGGGAAAAGAATCCAAAAGGAGTTATACACTCTGAGACAGGGAATAAACAAGTGACCAGATGGCTGTTAGCAAAATTTGACTTGGACCTGAAGGCAAAGGTCACTGAAAAATTTCAAGCTTATAAAGACATTAAAAGATTGTATATGTGTGTGTGTATATATACATATATATTAAATATATGTGTATGTATATACAATATATAGATTATATGCACAGATTTTAATGTTAATCTATATTATGTTTATAATATATATGATATAATGTGTGTCTGCATACACAGACACACACATACACACATATACACATATGGTAGGGTTCTAAAATTTGTAACCAGGCAGTTATCGTCCCAGGAGATCATATTCCATTCATGACACAAATCTCTTCCCTAGTAACAACAGTACAGTATATAAAAGTAGACAGTGGGAACAGAGGTGCTTTTTTTCAATGAAATTACATTTTTTCCTAGCTTAGATTATTTTCAAAGCGCTGATGAAGATATATTCTTAGGAAAACAAAAGAGGATAAACCAAAAAAAAGATCATAAAATTTCAGGACAAAAAATGCTGCTCAAAATAGCTTTTCTCACCAAACTCTGCACCACTTAGCGGTGTTTTATCCCACATGACTAGTAGTTTTCCACTCTCGGCCTTCCCTACATCTTAGAGAATTCAGAGGCTAAGAGGACAGTGTGCAAAGGTTGTTCTTGTCCCTGCTGACTGCCCTTTTGGTGGCCCCCTGTATCAGTACCCACTGTGCCGAGAATGAATGGCACCAATTACATCGTGCATCCCATTTTTTTCCTCTTAGACTTGTGTTGTTCAGATGCACTGAACCCATAAAATGTCATGAGGTAAAAGCTACTCTCCTGACCTGTAAAAATAAATGTTACTCTCTGAGATACTGGGGAAGGGTGGTGCCCGGGAGAATGTGCTGCCCTCCTTCCTTGCAGTGCATGTATCACTGTGATGCTCACAAAGTAACGATGCTTTCTCTTCCTAAAGAAGAATATGTGAAGCAGTCATTTTACTCACAACAAGGTCAGAGAACAAAGTACTCTGAAACCAAATGAGGAAATTGGGGTGTGAAGATAATGATTTTGGAATATACCTAGAAATATGTTAACCAGTCAAGACAGCATTTATTTTAAAGTGTGGCATTATAATTGGTATGGGAATTTTTTCTGAGTATTTTTTGTCACTTTCTGAGAGATCTATTATGATATGTAGTGCTGAAGGGAACATGTTGACATGTCTGAGAGCTAAAACAAATGTGAAGAATGAAGGTGAAAATAGCCAGCTGTGAAGAAAGCATTAAAAAGCGCTGGGTGGCACTCAAAGTTGTACATCTAGAATTCAGAGGTTTGTAAGGAGAAGGCAATAATGTGGCACTGGTAGCCAACTTTCCTGAGAAGGAATTAAGAAAGACACACCGTTTGCTACTACAGACTAAGCGATCTACACATGTGTGCTCCTCCAGTGTCGATAGGGATGCACATGAGAAAGATGCAGCTGCACCTCCCTTTGCATAGTGCATTCCTGAAAAGCTCTGTGCAAATCAAATCCCATCATAAAACCAGAAATGATTCATCTTTTCTGACTGATCTTCAATAAGAATGGCTCTTCACATTTAACCTTTAAGATCCTCTGTCTGAACCACACGGGCTTCAACTTCCTTTCTGATGCCTGTGATTCCTAAATATTAGTTCTTAATGAAGTTTTCACCAAGCTGTGGTGAAATCAGAAAAGCAAAGAAAAAGAACTCAATTTTTGGAAGAAAAATATATTCAAATTACATGGCTCTGTTTTATTCTGAGATTATGTTTTTCCTTCCTGTTTGATATTTAAAACACAAGACTTTTTTAATGAAATAGTGCTGATAATAGATGTACATTTTAGTGTGTTGCTTACAATTTTACTAGTTTGTGAAATCTAAAACTACTGGAGCCACAGTATACAGCCACCCAAACCATCTCAATTTGTCATCAAAAGTTGATGCATTTTTTAAACACTTAAATAAATGTAAAACTTTCTTTATAAAGACAATATGCCATGCCTCATCTTGTAAGCCATAGAGGTGTCTTCTAACATTCCTGGTTTTCAGCCGGGGATACTACATATTCCTTTTCCTTTTAGCAAACTCACCAGACTGGTGACATGAACAATAATAAGATCTGTACACTTGAAACATAGTAATTCACCATCTAGAAGTTCACATTTTACAGGTTTTATTAGTCAATGCTCTTAGCAACAAGAAACAGAATTAAGTATTCCCTACCCTTTAAGATTGTTTATGAAAATTAAGTAAATAATGCATGTAAAACACCTAGTCAAGATGAAAAATGCTTTGCGATACCACTTCCCTGAAGAGTTATTTGGTGGTGAAAAATGTTGGTTACCTTAGCACAGCCATACAGATTGCAAGCAAATCTATAGTAGACTTCTAAAAAAACAATGTATGGGGTAGCTTTGTACTCTGATCTGCTGTGCTGAGTCTGAGCTGGCAGAGCTCTGACACAGGCTGTTGAGTGCTTTTGTTCTCAATCATTCCCATTTCCCCAGCTCCCCACCAAAGGAGAGATCCTATTCAACACCCTATACAATAATGCACATTTTAGTTGGAATGACAGATATTAATCAATCACTGAAATATATCATTGTAAACACTGACTAATGCTATGGCAGGAAAAGTGCATAGTAAAATAGGAATATGTTACCAAGGGCCCTGGTGTGGGCCAGCAATTTCCCTGAGGAAGTGTCATTTGAACTCAGATTAATAGGACAATTATAAGTTAATGAATTATTCTTTGTGAGGGAAATGGTCGGGATCGGGAGCCAGGAGGGAGTAGGGTGAATTAAAGTGAGTTAGAATATGGAGGACAGTGTCATGGCAAAGAAAAAGGCATTGTCTCCAGCAATATGGTGGGACAAACTGATCTGAACAGACCCCGCTCACCCAAAAAATATATAAATGCTTAACATTTAATAAAAGGTGATTTTAACTATATTACCAATTTCAAAAGGAAGCAAAAGAAATTTCCATAAGTCAGAATGAAAGAGAAAAAGGAAAGCTAGGGTGGTTAAGTCTTACACTGCAGGGATCCATCAGGGTTACAGACTAGATGTTGACCATCTGGGTGGGAGCTAATGTTCTAAAGCTCATGTACAGACAAGACACATGCCCGTGGGCTGCGTGAGGTGGGAGATAGGACCACACTCTCTGCAGGAGGCCCAGGGGCTCAATGTTTTCTCATCCTCAAAGATTTGATATATACCCACTCACTGATCTATAGAAATGTCTATCAAACTTTCCACTTAAATCAGGCTCCAGGTGGAAAAATAAAAACTGCAGACCTGCTCCAGGTCAAGATGTGAGATAGCTGTGAATACTACCTAAGCGATGTGGAAATATTAAGCAAAGAAAGGAAAACAAGAAGTTCTTCAGTGGACAATAGACAACCCTGAGGCTTCCAGCAGAAGAATACTCCATCACGCTGTGTAAGAAAATATTAACAATCTAGGGTGTATGAATACCTTAAATTTTTTAAAAAAATTAAAATTACACTGAAGATGAATTCCTAGGTAAAAATGAAATGTTGTATCACAAAATAAACCACCATTGGGGAAAGTCAGAAGAAACAGCTTTTCTATGAAGTGAAAGAAGCTTAAGTTTCAAGGCTCCTTAGTTGCATAAACCTCTTCAAAGTTTGTGGGAGAAGCCTTGGTAATATGTTCTCATGGCTATATTTGTCTTCATAAAATTTTAAAGTAAGATTTCTTGGGAACTCCCTAGTGGCCCAGTGGTTGGGACTCCACAGTCGCACTGCAGGGGGCACAGGTTCGATCCCTGGTTAGGGTACTAAGATCCTGCAAGCAGCGTGGCCAAAAAAAATAAAATAAAAATAAAGTATGCTTTCTTAAGGGCAATCAATTTATACTATTGTTTATTTTCACTTCAATTTCCCTGTCATCACAGTTCTTCTTGTATTGAATGGTGGTAGAATGACCTGAATACTTTTTGTATTCACCTAAGAGAAGCTTACATTTACTGGGATATCCTCATGTGGTTCCCAGTCACTTTCTTGTCTAGGTAAGTTATTACTAACTGACTCAATGTAAGAATGGTTTCCAGACATACTCCTATGGCCCACTGGACCAACTCACTTCTTGTTGTGACTTTAAGGTGCTAGAAGAGAGCTTGTGTTGCAGAGTTTGTCTTTCTGTGCAAGCAGGCACCACAGGTATGTGGGTAGCAGAAGAGAAAAGGGGGTTGTGGAGCAAAGTGTTAACAATTGACAAGACTGAGTTCATTGTACTATTCTTGCAACATATTCTAGGAAACAAAAATACAAACTTAGGAAAAGATACAAACTTGGGAAATACAGAATGAAAAAAGAAAAAAATTATAATTTGTTGTTTATCATTTTTTAAAAATTTTCCCTTTTATATCTAAATTTGTATTAGTAATTTTGTATTTTTAACTTATAGAAGGCCTTAAAAATTATACAAATGTCAAGTCCCACCAAACCTAGATCAACCACTGGTCAGAGCAAATAAAAAGATTTTAAAGCCAAAGGAATAGAAATAAACCTCTACTTACCCAAGAAAAAAAAATAATTTGAAGGATATAAAATAGGCATGTTTAACATGATTAAAGATACTTTTAAGAAAATTAAATTTTAAAGAGAAAATATACTATATGAAAAGCTATAAGATATGTTGTGAAAAAAGCAAGCAGAATTCTGAAAATAAGAAAATATACTCATGGACATTTAAAAGCAAATGATCAGGTATACAGACATCTTTGAATATAAAATTAATTAACAAAAAAGTAAATATTAGAATATAACTCAGAAACTAATACAGAGAAATGAAGAGGTAAAAAGTTTGAACAGGATATCAAGATACATATATCATTGAATGAAAGGTCAAAATATGTATTTAATAAAGTTCCATTCCAGAAGAGGATAATAAAGAAAATGAAGAGAAAGACTATTCAAAGAAGGAATAGTTAAGGATTTTTTAGAATTGAAAATGAGTCTTCAAATTGAAGACGCACACTGAATCAATGAAAAGTCAGATATATCATGCTAAAATAGCAGAAGCTCGTGAACACAGAGACTATATTAAAAATAACTAGAGAGAAAAATGGTTTATCGTCAAAATAATAAGAATTAGACTGATGGCAGACTTCTCATCAGCAATAATACATGCCACATGACAGCCAGAGTAAATGAACTGATAGCACAGAATTCTATAAAGAAATCTTTAAATTGAGAGGAAGTGAAGATTTTTGCAAGAAAAAAAAACTAAATTTTTTTACTCTTCACAGGCCCTTAATGAAAAACTACTCTAGGAGAAATATGCTGCATACAAGAAATAATGATGAGCATTAGAAAACATATACATATTAGTGAATCTAAATAAACACTCTATAAATTCATAATCATAATTAACAGTTTGGGAAAGGTATAACAGAAGGTGGAAATAAATTGCTAATATATGAGGAAGAGCTTTTTACTATTTGTAAGGATAGAGATATTCACTTAGTTTTCATTAACCTAGGTAAAAATGCTAATTTTAAAAATAAATCTTAAATAATGAGTTTAAAACTTCAAACCAAATAGAAGAAAAATTGAGGTGAGTGATTAAGAGAATTTTATTTTCCTAGTAGAAGACAGGAAAGGAGGGGAAAAAAAGGAAAATAAAATAAATAGAAAATACAAATTAAAATGACAGTAATACTTCTAAATATATCAAGAATTACAACAATAGAAATGATTGTATGTACCTATCTAAAAAATAGGGATTCTATAATTGGATGAACAAAATCCCATTATCAAACTAAATACAATTTATAAGAAACACATAAAATGTAAGAATACAGAAATGTTGACTAGCCTCTTAGATAGTCTCATCCAGCAGAGGGTAGGCAGCAAAAGCAAGAAGAACTACAGTCCTGCAGCCTGTGGAACAAAAACCACATTCACAGAAAGATAGACAAGATGAAAAGGCAGAGGGCTATGTACCAGATGAAGGAACAAGATAAAACCCCCGACAAACAACTAAATCAAGTGGAGATAGGCAACATTCCAGAAAAAGAATTCAGAATAATGATAGTGAAGATGATCCAGGACCTCGGAAAAAGAATGGAGGTAAAGATCAAGAAGATGCAAGAAATGTTTAACAAACACCTAGAAAAATTAAAGAACAAACAAGCAGAGATGAACAATGCAATAACTTAAAGGAAAATTACACTAGAAGGAATAAATAGCAGAATAACTGAGGCAGAAGAATGGGAAAATGACGTGGAAGACAGAATGGTGGAATTCACTGCTGCAGAACAGAATAAAGAAAAAAGAATGAAAAGAAATGAAGACAGCTTAAGAGACATCTGGGACAACATTAAACACAACAACATTCATATTATAGGGGTCCCAGAGGGGAAGAGAGAGAGAAAGGACCTGAGAAAATATTTGAAGAAATTATAGTCAAAAACTTCTCTAACATGGGAAAGAAAATAGCCACCCAAGTCCAGGAAGTGCAGAGAGTCCCATACAGGATAAACCCAAAGAGAAACACACCAAGACACATAGTAATCAAATTGGCAAAAATTAAAAGACAAAGAAAAATTACTGAAAGCAGCAAGGGAAAAATAACAAATAACATACAAGGGAACTCCCATAAGGTTAACAGCTGATTTTGCAGAAGTAACTCTACAAGTCAGAGTGAAGTGGTATGACATATTTAAAGTGATGAAATGAAAGAAGCTACAACCAAGATTACTCTACCCAGCAAGGATCTCATTCAGATTTCATAGAGAAATCAAAAGCTTTACAAACAAGCAAAAGCTAAGAGAATTCAGCACCAGCAAACCAGCTCTACAACAAATGCTAAAGGAACTTCTCTAAGTGGGAAACACAAGAGAAGAAAAGGACCTACAAAAACAAACCCAAAACAATTAAGAAAATGTCCATAGGAACATACATCTTGGATAATTACCTTAAACGTGAATGGATTCAATGCTTCAACCAAAAGACACAGGCTTGCTGAATGGATACAAAAACAAGATGCATATATATGCTGTCTACAAGAGACCAAATTCAGACCTAGGGACACATACAGACTGAAAGTGAGGGGATGGAAAAAGATATTCCATGCAAATGGAAATCAAAAGAAAGCTAGAGTAGTAATACTCATATCAGATAAAATAGACTTTAAAATAAAGAATGTGCAAGAGACAAGGAAGGACACTACATAATCACCAAGGGATCAATCCAAGAAGAAGACAATTATAACAATTATAAATATATATGCACCCAACATAGGAGCAACTCAACACATAAGGCAACTGCTAACAACTATAAAACAGGAAATTGACAGTAACACAAAAATACTGGGGGAATTTAACAACTCATTTACACCAATGGACAAATCATCAAGGCAGGAAATTAAGGGAACACAAGCTTTAAGTGACACAATAGACCAGATAGATTTAATTGATATTTATAGGACATTCCATCCGAAAACAGCAGGTTACATTTTCTTCTCAAGTGCACACGGAACATTCTCCAAGATAGATCACATCCTGGGTCAGAAATCAAGCCTCAGTAAATTTAAGAAAATTGAAATCATCTCAAGTCTCTTTTCTGACCACAACGCTATGAGATTAGAAACCAATAACAGGAAAAAAAAAGTAAAAAACACAAACACATGGAGGCTAAACAATACATTACTAAATAAACAAGAGAGAGTGAAGAAAGCAAAGAGGAAATCAAAAAATACCTAGAGACAAATGACAATGAAAACATGATGATTCAAAACCTATGGGATGCAGCAAAAGCAGTTCTAAGATGGAAGTTTATAGCTATACAATCTTACCTCAAGAAACAAGAAAAATCTCAAATTAACAATCTAACTTTTTACCTAAAGGAACTAGAGAAAGAACAAACAAAACCCAAAGTTAGCAGAAGGAGAGAAATCATAAAGATCAGAGCAGAAATAAATGAAATAGAAACAAAGGAAACAATAGCAAAGATCAATAAAATTAAAAGCTGACTCTTTGAGAAGATAAACAAAATTGATAAACCATAAGCCAGACTCATCAAGAAAAAGAGGCAGAGGACTCAAATCAATAAAATTAGAAATGAAAAAGGAGCAGTTACAACAGACAACACAGAAATACAAAGCATCCTTAGAGACTACTGCAAGCAACTCTGTGCCAATAAAATGGACAACTTGGAAGAAATGGACAAATTCTTAGAAAGGTGTCACCTTCTAAGATTGAACCAGGAAGAAATAGAAAATATGAACAGACCAATCACAAGTAATGAAATTGAAAGTGTGATTAAAAATCGTCCAACAAACAAAATTACAGGACCAGATGGCTTCACAGGTGAATTCTATCAAATAATTAGAGAAGAGCTAACACCCATCCTTCTCAAACTCTTCCAAAAAATTGCACAGGAAGGAACACTCCCAAACTCATTCTATGAGGCCACCATCACCCTGATACCAAAACCAGACAAAGATACTACAAAAAAAGAAAATTACAGACCAATATCACTGATGAATATAGATGCAAAAATCCTCAACAAAATACTAGCAAACAGAATCCAACAGCACATTAAAAGGATCATACATCATGATCAAGTGTGATTTATCCCAGGGATGCACGGATTCTTCTATATATGCACATCAATCAATGTGATACACCATATTAACAAATTGAAGAAGAAAAACCATATGATCATCTCAATAGATGCAGAAAAAACTTTTGACAAAATTCAACATCCATTTATGATAAAAACTCTCCAGAAAGTAAGCATAGAGGGAACCTACCACAACATAATAAATGCCATATATGACAAACCCACAGCAAACATCATTCTCAATGGTGAAAAAGTGACAGCTTTTCCTCTAAGATCAGGAACAAGACAAGGATGTCCACTCTCACCACTATTATTCAACATAGAGTTGTAAGTCCTAGCCACAGCAATCAGAGAAGAAAAAGAAATAAAAGGAATACATATTGGAAAAGAAGGAGTAAAACTGTCACTGTGTGCAGATGACATAATACTATACACAGAGAATTCTACAGAACTCACCAGAATACTAGAGCTAATAAATGAATTTGGCAAAGTTGCAGGATACAAAATTAATGTGCAGAAATCTCTTGCATTCGTATACACTATTGTTGAAAAATCTGAAATAGAAATTAAGGAAACACTCCCATTTACCATTGCAGCAAAAATCATAAAATACCTAGGAATAAACCTACCCAGGGAGACAAAAGACCTGTATGCAGAAAACTATAAGACACTGATGAAAGAAATTGAAGATGATACAAACGGATAGAGAGATATACCATGTTCTTGGCTTGGAAGAATCAATATTGTGAAAATGGCTATACTACGCAAAGCAATCAATCTACAGATTCAATGCAATCCCAATCAAACTACCAGTGGCATTTTTTACAGAACTAGAACAAAAAATCTTAAAATTTGTGTGGAGACAGAAAGGACCCTGAATAGCCAAAGCAGTTTTGAGGGGAAAAAACAGAGCTGGAGGAATCAGACTCCCTGACTTCAGACTATACTACAAAGCTACAGTAATCAAGACAATATGGTACTGGCACAAAAACAGAAATATAGATCAATGGAACAGGATAGAAAGCCCAGAGATAAACCCATGCACATATGGTCACCTTATCTTTGATAAAGGAGACAGGAATGTACAGTGGAGAAAGGACAGCCTCTTCAATAAGTGGTGCTGGGGAAACTGGACAGGTACATGTAAAAGTATGAGATTAGATCACTCCCTAACACCATACACAAAAATAAGCTCAAAATGGATTAAAGACCTAAATGTAAGACTGGACATTGTAAATCTCTTAGAAGGACATTGTAAAACATAGGAAGAACAATCTTTGACATAAGTCCAGCAAGATCTTTTTTGATCCACCTCCTAGAGTAATGGAAATAGAAACAAAAATAAACAAATGGGACCTAATGAAACTTAAAAGTTTTTTCACAGCAAAGGAAACTACAAACAAGACAAAAAGACAACCTTCAGAATATGAGAAAATATTTGCAAACGAATCAATGGACAATTAATCTCCAATATATATAAACAGCTCATGCAGCTCAATATTAAAAAAAAAAAAAAAAACAACCCAATCCAAAAATGGGCAGAAGACCTAGACGTTTCTCCAAAGAAGACATACAGATGGCCAAGAAGCACATGAAAGGCTGCTCAACATCACTAATTATTAGAGAAATGAAAATCAAAACTACAATGAGGTATCACCTCACACCAGTTAGAATGGGCATCATCAGAAAATCTATAAACAGCAAATGCTGTAGAGGGTGTGGAGAAAAGGGAAACCTCTTGCACTGTTGGTGGGAATGTAAATTAATACAGTCATTATGGAGAACAGTATGGAGCTTCCTTTAAAAACTAAAAATAGAGTTACCATATGAGCCAGCAATCCCACTACTGGACATATACCCAGAGAAAACCATAATTCAAAAAGACACATGCACCCCAATGTTCATTGCAGCACTGTTGACAATAGCCAGGTCGTGCAAGCAACCTAAATGCCCATCGTCAGACGAACGGATAAAGAAGATGTGGTACATATATACAATGGAATATTACTCAGCCATAAAAAGAAACAAAATTGGGTCATTTGTAGAGACGTGGATGGATCTAGAGACTGTCATACAGAGTGAAGTAAGTCAGAAAGAGAAAAACAAATATCGTATATTAACACATATATGTGGAACCTAGAAAAATGGTACAGATGAAACAGTTTGCAGGGCAGAAATTGAGACACAGATGTAAAGAACAGACGTATGGACACCAAGGGGGGAAAGTGGCATGGGGGAGAGGGGGGTGGTGTGACGAATTGGGGGTTTGGGATTGACATATATACACTAATATGTATAAAATGTGTAACTAATAAGAACCTGCTGTATAAAAAAAATAAATAAAATAAAATTCAAAAATTCCAAAAAAAAAAGAAATGTTGACAGTAAAGGGAAGAAAAAAATATGAGTCAAATAATAATTGAAAGGAAGGTTACATAGTAACATATATTAAACTAATAAATAGTAGATTAACAGTATAGTGGGAAAATGACAGAATGATACAGTAGTTATGACCCTGCCTCTCAATATATAAATTAAAATTTTAGCAGAATTACAAGGAAAAATTTAAATATACATTATCATAATTGGACATTTTAACACATCTTTTTCCTGAAACATCAATTTGGTCAAATATTATTAAGAATAGAAATTTGAATAGAATAAATAATCAACATGCTTGATAGATAGGCATATACCCCCATACCTGTAATTTAGATAATATATTTTTTTCAAAGGACAATTTACAAACATGAACAATTTTTATAACTGTTTCTTTGAAAAAATGTGTATATATGAACATATAAAATGTATTTCATTGAACTTATACTTTTGAAAATAATTGACAAACAATTCAAGAGAAAAATTAGCAAAAGATATTACCAGGCAGTTTTAAGGAGACAATGTCTCTGGTCAATAAACATGTGAAAAGTTGTTCATTCATTAGAAAGGTGCAAATTTAAATAAGGTGAAATTCCCTGTCCATCAGGTTGGCAAAAATTATATTACTATTCAATTTGCTGGTGAGCAGAAAAAAGAACTGGGAAATTTATATAATATCAAAAGGGAATACTGGAGCAAACGCTTTGAAAGAAATTGTTAATATCTATAAGAGTTGAAAATATTCAATGGCCTAGTGACTCTGACTTATAAACTCTAGAAAAGTAGATATATATATATATATATATATATATATGTGTGTGTGTGTATGTGAAAATACATAGATATATATCTAGATATATATATATATATATCTATATATATATTCACATTGCAAATCAGAACATACACATGCATACTTATACACATAACTGAAATAATTTCACAATATAATACATATACTTTTACATGCCTATTTGATAGAATTGTATTCTCTTCTCTTCTCTTCTCTTCTCTTCTCTTCTATTCTCTTCTATTCCATTCTATTCCACTCCATTGTATCCCATCCATTTTACTCTCCACTTTACTTCAATCCAATCCATCCCATTCTGGTCACAAGCCATTCAGTTGATTTTAAAATACCAATTGATCATGTCCCTTAATTTGAAAATCATCCTGCTAGAAAAATTCCCACACATGCTTAGAATCGCCCAAAGGTATCTGCAATAATGAAATGTGTGATCAGTCTAAATGTTATTAAGTCAAAGAATGGATAGATAAATAATTATACAATCATACAGAGGAATTCTCTGGGGCAGCTGGACTCCTAATTTACCTGGGACAGTCCCTATTTCCTCCTATTATCTCTTTATCCCACCTGGTTGGTTCTCCCTTCCACTTTCAAATGTGTCAAAGTTTGGAATGATAAAGTCAGGGCCAGCTTCATGGGCATGTTACCAGAACAGTCACTGAAGATGCCACTTTCAGATGGGCTGCATTCTTGGAGCTTAATGCTGTGCAGTGACTGTCTTGAAATTCTTAATTATATTATCCTTGAATTAGTATTTTCAAAATGAAGTTGGGGTAACAATGGAATATGTGTGGGGTAGAGAGGTTTGGAGACTTGGATCCTATATGGTCCTACCTCATGCCCCCTCCTCACCTTCCTGGGTATAACTTGGCTCCCTGTTTCTCTACCTGCTGGTGTCATGGGTCCCACCTGTCCCCCTGCTACTGCTACTGTTCTTTTTTTTTTAAATTTTATACAATTTTTAAAGGTTATACTCCATTTTCAGTTATTACACAATATTGGCTATATTCTCCATGTTGTACAATACATCCTTGATCCTATCATATACCCAATAGTTTGCACCTCCCACTCCCTCACCCCTATATTGCCCACCCTCCTCACTAGTAACTCTATATCTGGGAGTTTGCTTCTTTTTGTTGTTGTTGTAGTCATTAGTTTGCTGTATTTTTTAGATTCCACTTATAAGTGTGTAAGTGATATCATATATTATTTGTTTTTGTCTGACTTGTTTCACTTAGCATAATGCCCTCCAAGTCCATCCATGTTGCTGCAAATGGCAAAATTTTGTTCGTTTTATGGTTGAATGGTATTCCATTATATATATATATAATTATATATATATATTATAATTATATATATATATATAAAATATCACATCTTCTTTATCCATTCATCTGTTGATAGACACTTAGGTTGCTTCCATATCTTGGCAATTGTAAATAATGCCGTTGTGAACATTGGGGTTCATGTATCTATTCAAATTAGTGTTTCTGTTTTTTTCAGATACATTCCCAAGAGTGGAATTGCTGGGTCATATGGTAGTTCTATTTTCTGTTTTTGAGAAATCTCCATACTGTTTTCCACAGTAGCTGCACCAATTTACATTCCCACCAACAGTGTACAAGGGTTCCCTTTTCTCCACTTTCTCGGCAACATTTGTTATTTGTGTTCTTTTTGAAGATAGCCATTCTGACATGTGTGAGGTGATAGCTCACTGTGGTTTTGATTTGCATTTCCCTGATGATTAGCTATGCTGAGCATTTTTTTGTGTGCCTGTTGGCCATCTGAAGATGCTCAGCCTGCCACTGTCCATTAACTGCTGCCACACTCTGTCCGAGGTCCAGGGATGGTTGGGGTCAGCTGAGTGCTCTGTGATGTTCTGGGCTGGGATATGGCACAGCACAACTCCTGAGCTTCTTGTCCAACCCTGATCCACGTAGGAGCACAGAGGCTGAAATCCTGTAGGAGTTGCCTGTCGGCTGTGGGTTGCGGCATCAGGCCTATGAGAAGGAGAGATGCCTGAGAAGGGAAATAACTCCATTCCTGAAGAAAAACAGCATTAAATAGCAAATATAATACACCATGGCAGATAAGAAAAAAAATGTAGAAGAAAGACCAATTTTACATTTTAGTATCCTTTATGGCCCCTCCCCTCTTTTTTTCCCCGCTTTTTGAATAAGGTCCCAACAGATTTGGTTACTAGGCCTGGGTAAATTATATGATCACCTTAATAATATTTTGTTCTTTCACAGATCAGTGAGAAGCCATTAAACTGTTTTCATCAAGGAATGGTATGATCAGATTTACATCCTAGAAGGTTGACCCTTTAACTTCTGTTCCTGCTGTGAGTTCTAGTGTCTGTCAACCCCACCTGAATGCTGTGTGCTAATACAATCACGCTTAAGCATTGGTTTTCAATTATTATGTACATATTGTAATCGTATTATAAACTTGAATCACTAGAAGTCAAAAAAGGAAAGAAAAAGAGCAATCTTCTGCCACTTGTCCTGTCTTCTTCCTAATCTGTGTCCACCCCCCTCAGGTGTTTCTCTCCACCTCTGATTGTCATCCATTTGAGCCCTTCTTGTGTGGGTGAAGGATCCTTTTGCAGCACTGCATGTGGCACACTTAGTGTACATTCAGATGATTACTTTTGTTGATTAGTTTTGTCAACTCCTCTCATCCTTTCAGCAAATTTAGTTGGATCACCTTGAGGGTACTTCAGTTTTAATTTAAATACATTTTTTAACTTGCTTGTACCCTTTGACAGCAGCTATCATTCAATTTGCTCCATGAGATATTCTGCATGTTTATTCTCCCTTTTTTCCCCCTAAGATATATTGAGTTCAAAAAGAAAATCATAAAATAGGACTGAAAGGTGGCTTCCCGAGGTTATTATACGCCTTCCCTCTTCAGAAGGACTGCAAGGAAACCACCTCTGAGGAAGGAAGCCTTATACTATTTCCAGAGATTTCTGGAGAAAGGCAAATTCACAGGCTCCCTCCATACTCCTTTCAGGGTTAAGAGGCCTGTCAGGGAATTTTTCTTATATCTAAACTAAATCTAGCTTAATGTTCCGTTTAGGGCAGGCAAAGTACACAGTGTTCATTTAATAGTCGAACTAAGGCTTTCTTTTTGCTCTGACATGCCCCAAGGTGTTTTAGGACGGTGGTTGGATATGTCAGAGAGAAAATAGGTTTTATGTTATTTGGTCTGAATTTCCATTAGGTTCCTATTTGTCTGGACAAACAGGCAGGAGTGCCCATCTTTAAATAATGAGCTCGGAGTTTCCTGGGGAATTACTTACCAATGAGTGTTACCTTCAGGATGAGAAAAAATAGCTAATAAAATCATTCCTGAGGGTTATAAAACCTCAGTGTGTAGTATGTGCAGCTTCAGCCTGGATAAATCTTGCCTCTCTAATCTATTTGGAAATTTTGAAAGAGTTAACAAAATAGTGAAGTGTAGAGAAGTAGTAGGTATTAAATATTTAGACATTCAAAAGGCTTTTGATCAGGCACCTACCCAGAGATATTTAGGATCAATTTCAGCCTTATGTAGGGCCCAAGAGGTAAGAAGTAAAATTTTTTCTTATAAAAACTTGGAGTTAAAAAAAAATGGATAACAATGAAAATGAAAAGTAGGAATAAATGATGCTATTAGCCTGAAGGAAGGTTAACAAGAAGGTAACCCAGGGAATGGTACTGGAACCGGATTTCTTACATATGTTAACATCAATCAATCTGGAAAGCCTTCTGAATAATGAGGTTGCAAAATATGTGGGTAACAGTGAACTATTAGCTTAATCAGGAATAGGGAACAATTTGAGGAACTCCAGAAGAACCCAACAAAAAATAGGTAGTAAAATATCTTTTGTCAGATAAAATTGAGCCAAGACAAGAGAAAGGTACTTCATGTTATAAAGAATAACTTAAGCTACTGATGCACTCTGGTGGATTTTGAATTAACTATAACCTTTCAGGAGAAAGGTCTAACAGTCATTATGAATATCTCAGTAAACGTATCTGCTCACAGCAGAAAAACTAGGAAAAGTCTACAGAAGTGCAAGTGAAATGATCAGATGCATGTGAGAAATGATGGAAAAGGCCAGGATTATTTCATTTGGCAAGGAGAGAAAGAGGAAATTTGCTAGAAGAGGGTAAAAAGTGAAATGTTAAAAGAAAACATCTAGTTGAGTTCTCTTCCTCACTCTTTCTTGTAATACTAAGCATTCAAGTGAACTTAGATAACACAAAATCTAAATGAGAAGGAGGGAAAATGCTTATGTAATTCATAGTTAACATTAACAGCTCCCTGCATGGAATGTCATTGAGCCAGATACCAACTACTGAGCAAGGTATCACCTGGGTTACACATTCACAGGGGTGAGCTGAGATTAAACTTTCTCCATGAGATCCTATTAGAGACTGTGTGTGAATGTGTATTCTAAGTGGCTTTCAGCTGCTCTCATATTTGAATTAATTTATGTCTGTCTCTCTCATTAGGCTATGTATTCCTAGAAAGCAGGGATTTTTGTCTTACACACCCATGTGTCCTTCCCCCTTTCCTCTTTGGTGTCTAGTAATATGCTTTCCTTCTGCGGGGCACTCAGTAGGTACTTACGTGTGGCTTGGGGGAGTGGGAGGGTTGAACAAAGGAAGTGATGATTTTCTTCCTAGAGTCTACCTTGCCCATACCACTCCCACCAAATGTCTATTTAACTCCAACTACACACATCCAGCAGCAATGAAACTTGAAGAGAAGACCTCAGAGAAAGGAAAGGAAGCAGGGAAGAAGGGTTGGGAGGTTTTAATCATTATTAACAAACTACCGTGTACCAGGAACTTTGCTATGCATTTTGTCGTGTCTTTTTATCAATACCTTAAAAAGCAGTTATTTTAGGGACTAGTCACCATTGTTTGGCAGAGGAAATGTTGTTTCTAAATTCCTTCGCTGCTCTGCCCCTGGCCCACTCCCGAGAATACAAAAGGGCTCAAGGAGCTGAGCTTTACTGTATTTCTTGGAAGCTCTCTACCTGAGAAAAACATAATATAGAACCAATAGGATGTATAACACAGAACATGTATATATACAAAGTAGAATATATATATATATATATATATACACATATGTGTGTGTGTACATGTATATATATATATAGAGAAAGAGAGAGAGACAGAGAGAGAGAGAGACAGAGAGACAGAGAGAGAGACAGAGAATGAGAGCGAGATAGAGAGAGAGAGAGAGAGAGAGAGGGAAAGATTTTAAGGAATTGGAACATGTGACTGTGGAGGCGGCTGGAGAGAAGACCCAGGAAAGAGTTGCAGTTTGAATCCAAAGACCATCTGCTGGCAGAATTCCCTCTTCCTCCAGGGCAGTCAGTCTTTTTTTTTTTTTTTTTTCAGTAAGGCTTTTTGGATGGGCCCACCCACATTTTGGAGAGAAGTCTGCTTTACTCAAAGACTACTGATTTAAATGTTGGTCTCATCTGAAAAAAGAATACCTTCACAGAAACACCTAGAATAATGTTTGACCAAATATCTGTTTAAGTTGACACACAAAATTGCCCATCACAGTATGGCTGTCATACCCAGTCATTGGTGGGGAGCAGCTGACAGGAGGTGTGGCCTGGGCATGAAGGCAGTAGGGGATAGAGACAGTGCAGCAGCAGCTGGGGCCCCCATCAGTTATGGTCTCGGCAGCAGATCTGAGCAGCTTCACACACACTAAAGCAGGGATCAAGGCAGCACCAGAAGAGCTGTCTAGTATGTAACTGTAAGCAGGTGCCACAGATTTGAACAAAAGCAACAGACAGGCGAATGAGACCAAGAGAGCACATCTGAGACAAGAGCCAAACAAGTA